>NW_019246332.1:8937-14687 GCF_002742605.1 Olea europaea var. sylvestris
CTCAACCTGACCTAATTAATACGGAAATTAATTATTCGGAGGCCCAAATGAAGGAATTTGGCTAAAATCCCGTGATCCCAGGTCTGAGCCTCGAGTCCAGTTTCGCACGCCGTTTCCAATCAACCTGCAAATTTCTACCCTTTCCGACACCGACGCAAAAAATGACAAAATTGCTTTTGGTGCGGTTTTACTTTATTAATTTTCTCTCCGACACTTCTTCAGTCTGACATAATTAATAAGGAAATTAATTATTCGGAGGCCCAAACGAAGGAATTTGGCTAATATCCCGTGATCCCGGGTCCGTGCCGCGAGTCCTATATCGCTTTCTGTTTCCAATCAACCTGCCAAATTTTTGCCCATTACGACACAGTCACGCCAAAAGATAAAATTGCCCCTGGTACGATTTTTCTTTGTTAAGTTTTGGTTCAACACTTCTTCAACTTGACATAATTAATAAAGAAATTAATTAATCGGAGGATCAAATGAAGGAATTCGGCTAAAATCCCGTGATACCAGGTATGTGCCCCGAGTCTAATTCCGCGGGACGTTTCCAATCAACTTGTCAAATTTCAGCCGATTCCGACACCATCGCGAAAAATGACAAAATTGCCTCTAGTGCAGTTCTTCTTTGTTAATTTTCAGTCCAACACTTCTTCAACCTGACATAACTAATAAGGAAATTAATTATTCGGAGGCCCAAACGAAGGAATTTAGCTAAAATCCCGTGATCCTAGGTCTATACCACGAGTCCGATTTCGCAGGCCGTTTCCAATCAACCTACCAAATTTCAGCTCATTCCCACATTGTCTGGACAAATGAAAATATTGCTACTCGTGCGGTCTTTTGTTGTTAATTTTCTGTCTAGTACTTCTTCAACCTGACATAATTAATATGGAAATTAATTATTCGGAGCCCAAACGAAGGAATTCGGCTAAAATCTCGTGATCCTGGGTCTGTGCCTAGAGTCCAATTTTGCGGGCCGTTTCCAATCAACCTACCAAATTTCGGCCCATTCCGACATCGTCGCTCCAAATGACAAAATTGCCCCTGGTGCGGTTTTGTTTTGTTAATTTTCTATCCAATACTTCTTCAACCTGACATAATTAATAAGGAAATTAATTATTCGGATGCCCAAACAAAGGAATTTGGCTAAAATCCCATGATCTTGGGTCTATGGCCCGAGTCCAATTTCTCAGGCCGTTTCCAATCAATCTGCCAAATTTTGGCCCGTTCCGACACCATCGCAAAAAATAACAAAATTGCCCCTGGTGCGGTCTTTCTTTGTTAATTTTCTTTCTAGCACTTCTTCAACCTGACATAATTAATAAGGAAATTAATTGTTCAGAAGCCCAGACGGAGGAATTTGGCTAAAATCCCGTGATCTCGGGTCTGTGCTCCGAGTCCAATTTTGCAGGCTGATTCCGATCAACCCGCCAAATTTTGGCCAGTTCCAACACCATTGCAACAAATGACAAAATTGCCCCTAGTGCGGCCTTTATTTGTTAATTTTCTGTCCTGCACTTCATCAACTTGACATAATTAATAAGGAAATTAATTTTTCGGAGGCCCAAATGAAGGAAATTGGCTAAAATCCCGTGATCTCGAGTCCATGCCCCGAGTCCAATTTCCTGGGTTGTTTCCAATCAACCGGCCAAATTTGGGTCCATTTCGACACTGTCGTGAAAAATGACAAAATTGCCCAGGTGCGGTTTTGCTTTCTTAATTTTTCTGTCCAACACTACTTCAACTTGACAAAATTAATAAGGAAATTAATTATTTGGAGGCCCAAACGAAGGAGTATTTCTAAAATCCCGTGATCCCGGGTCTATACACCGAGTCCAATTTCGTGGGCCGTTTCCAATCAACCTGCCAAATTTTGGCCCATTCCGACACTGTCTCGACAAATGATAAAATTACCCCTGGTGCGGCCTTTATTTGTTAATTTTATGTCCTGTACTTCTTCAACTTGATATAATTAATAAGGAAATTAATTATTCGGAGCCCCAAACGAAGGAATTTGGTTAAAATCTCGTGATCCCAGGTCTGTGCCTCGAGTCCAATTTCGAGGGCCATTTGCAATCAACCCATCAAATTTCGGCCCATTCCGACACCGTCGCGAAAAATGACTAAATTGCCCCTGGTGCAGTTTTTCTTTGTTAATTTTTTGTCCAACACTTCTTCAACCTGACAGGATTAATAAGGAAATTAATTATTGGCAGGCCCAAACGAAGGAATTTGGCTAAAATCTCGTGATCCCGGGTCTGTGCCCCGAGTCCAATTTTGCGGGCTGTTTCCAATCAACCTGTCAACTTTCGGCTCATTCCGACAACATCGCAACGAATGATAAAATTGCTCCTGGTGCGGCCTTTATTTGTTAATTTTCTGTTCAGCACTTCATCAACCTGACATAATTAATAAGGAAATTAATTATTCGGAGGCCCAAACGAAGAAATTTGGCTAAAATCCCGAGATCCCGTGTCCGTGCCCCGAGCCCAATTTCGCAGGCCATTTACAATCAACCTGCCAAATTTCGGTCCATTCCGACACTGTCACAAAAAATGACAAATTTGCCCCAAGTTCGGTTTTGCTTTGTTAATTTGCTTTCCAGCACTTCTTCAACCTGACATAATTAATACGAAAATTAATTATTCAAAGGCCCAAACGAAGGAGTTTGGCTAAAATCCCGTGATCCCGAGTCTGTGCACCGAGTCCAACTTAGCGAGCCGTTTCCAATCAACCTGCAAAATTTCGGCCCATTTCAACACTGTCGAGACAAAAGGCAATATTGCCCACGGTGCGGTTTTGCTTTGTTAATTTTCTGCCCAACAGTTCTTCAACCTGACATAATTAATGATTAAATTAATTATTCGGAGGCCGAAACGAAGGAATTTGGCTAAAATCCCGTAATCCCAGGTCTCTGCCCTGAATCCAATTTCGCGGGCTGTTTCCAATCAACTTGCCAAATTTTGGCCCTTTCCAACACCGTCGCAACAACTGGCAAAATTGCCTTAGGTGCGGTTTTACTTTGTTAATTTTCTATCCCGCAGTTCTTCAACCTGACAAAATTAATAAGGAAATTAATTATTCGGAGGCCCAAACGAAGGAATTTGACTAAAATCCCATGATCCCGGGTCTATACCCCGAGTCCAATTTCGCGGGCCGTTTCCCGTCGACCTGTCATATTTCAGCCCATTCCGACACCGTCGCAAAAAATGACAAAATTGCCCCTGGTGCAGTTTTGCTTTGTTAATTTTCCGTCCAACACTTGTTCAACCTGACATAATTAATAAGGAAATTAATTTCTTGGAGGCCCAAACGAAGGAATTTGGCTAAAATCTCGTGTTCCCCGGTCTGTGCCTCAAGCCAATTTCACGTGCCGTTTCCATTCAACCTCCCAAATTTCGGCCCATTCTGACATCATCGCGCCAAATGAGAAAATTGCCCCTAGTGTGGTTTTTCTTTGTTAATTATCTGCCCGGCACTTCTTCAACCTGACATAATTAATAGGGAAATTAATTATTCAGAGACCCAAATGAAGGAGTTTCTCAAAAATCCAATGATCTTGGGTCTGGGTCCCGAGTCCAATATCGCGGGTCGTTTCCTATCAACCTACCAAATTTCGGCCCATTCCGACACGATCGTGACAAACGACAATATTGCCCCTGGTGCATTTTGCTTTGTTAATTTTCTGTCCAAACTTCTTCAATCTAACATAATTAATAAGGAAATTAATTATTCGGAGGCCCAAACGAAGGAACTTGGCTAAAACCCCTTCATCCCGGGCCTGCGCCCCGAGTCCAATTTCGCGGGCCGTTTCCAATAAAGCTGCCAAATTTCGATCAATTCCGACACTGCCACGAAAAATGACAAAATTGCCCAGGTGCGATTTGGCTTTGTTAATTTTCTGTCCAACACTTCTTCAATCTGACATAATTAATATGGAAATTAATTATTCGGAGGCCCAAATGAAGGGGTTTGGCTAAAATCCCGTGATCCCGAGTCTGTGCCCCGAGTCCAATTTCACGGGCCGTTTCCAATCAACCCGTCAAATTTTAGCCCATTTCGACACTGTCGAGCCAAAAGACAGTATTGCCCCTGGTGTGGTTTTGCTTTGTTAATTTTTTTTTCCAACACTTATTCAACCTGACATAATTAATGAGGAAATTAATTATTCAGCAGTCCAAACGAAGGAATTTGGCTAAAATTCCGCGATCCCAGGTCCGTGCCTCGAGTCTAATTTCGTGGGCTGTTTCTAATCAACCTGCCAAATTTTGGCCCATTTTGACACCGTCATGACAAATGACAAAATTGTCCCTGGTGCTGGTTTGCTTTGTTAATTTTATGTACAGCACTTCTTCAACCTGACATAATTAATTATTCGGAGGCCCAAACGAAGGAATTTGGCTAAAACCTCGTGATCCCAAGTCTATGCCCCGAGTCCAATTTCGCGGGTCATTTCCTGTCAACCTATCATATTTTGCCCCATTCTGACATCGTCGCGAAAAATGACAAAATTACCGCTGGTGCAGTTTTGCTTTGTTAATTTTCTGTCCAACACTTTTTCAACCTGACATAATTAATAAGGAAATTAATTATTCTGAGGCCCAAACGAAGGAATTTGGCTAAAATCCCGTGATCCCGAGTCTGTGCCTCGAGTCCAATTTCGCACGTCGTTTCCAATCAACCCGTCAAATTTTAGCCCATTCTGACATCGTCGCGCCAAATGACAAAATTATCCTTAGTGCGATCTTTCTTTGTTAATTCTCTGTCCAGCACTTCTTCAACTTGACATAATTAATAAGGAAATTATGTATTCGGAGGCCCAAACAAATGAATTTGGCTAAAATCCCGTGGTCCCGGGTCTGTGCCACGAGTCCAATCAACCTATCATACTTCGACCCATTCCGACACCGTCGCGAAAAATGATAAAATTGCTCCTGGTGCGATTTTGCTTTGTTAATTTTCCTTCCAATACTTCTTCAGCCCAACATAATTAATAAGGAGATTGACTATTCAGAGGCCCAAGTGAAGGAATTTGGCTAAAATCCCGTTATCCTGGGTCTGTGCATCGAGTCCAATTTCTTAGGCCGTTTTTGCCAAATTTCGGCCCATTTTGACACTGTCAAGACAAATGACAAAATTACCCCTGGTGCGGTTTTCTTTGTTAATTTTCTGTCCAGCACTTCTTCAACCAAACATAATTAATAAGGAAATTAATTATTCGCTGGCCCAAACAAAGGAATTTGGCTAAAATCTCGTGATCCCAGGTCTATGCCCCGAGTCCAATTTCGCGGGCTGTTTCCAATCAACTTGCCAAATTTCGACTCATTTTGATACCGTCACGACAAATGACAAAATTACCCTTGGTGCGGTCTTTCTTTGTTAATTTTCTGTCCAGCACTACTTCAACCTGACATAATTAATAAGGAAATTAATTTTTCGGAGGTCCAAACGAAGGAATTTGGCTAAAATCCCGTGATCCCGAGTCTGTTCCCCGAGACCAGTTTCCCGGGCCATTTCCAATCAACCTGTCAAATTTCGACCCATTCCGACATTCTCGCGCCAAGTGGCAAAATTGCCCCTGGTGTGGTTTTGCTTTGTTAATTTTCTCTCCCACACTTCTTCAACCTAACATAATTAATAAGGAAATTAATTATTCGGAGCCCAAACGAAGGAATTTGGCTAAAATCCCGTGATCCCGGGTCTGTGTCTCGAGTCCAATTTCACGGGTCGTTTCCAATCAACCTACC
>NW_019246332.1:15310-80075 GCF_002742605.1 Olea europaea var. sylvestris
AACCTGACATAATTAATAAGGAAATTAATTATTCGGAGGCCCAAACGAAGGAATTTAGCCAAAATCCCGTGATCCTGGGTCTGTGCCTCGAGTCCAATTTTGCGGGCCGTTTCCAATCAACCCACAAAATTTCAGCCCGTTTCGACACTGCCACGACAAATGAAAAAATTGCCACTAGTGCAGTTTTTCTTTCTTAATTTTCTGTCCCGCACTTCTTCAACCTGACATAATTAATAAAGAAATTAATTATTCGGAAGCCCAAACGAAGGAATTTGGCTAAAATCCCGTGATCCGGGTCTGTGCCTCGTGTCCAATTTAGTGCGTCGTTTCCAATCAACCTGCCAAATTTCAGCTCATTGCAACACCGTCGCGCTAAATGACGAAATTTTCCCTAGTGCGGTCTTTCTTTGTTAATTTTCTGTCCCGCACTTCTTCAACCTGACATAATTAATAAAGAAATTAATTATTCTGAGGTCCAAAGGAAGGAATTTGGCTAAAATCCCGTGGTCCCGGGTTTGTGCCCCGAGTCCAATCAACCTGTCAAACTTCGGCCCATTCCGACACCCTCGTGAAAAATGATAAAATAGCCCCTGGTGCGATTTCGCTTTATTAATTTTCTGTCCAACACTTCTTCAACCCGACATAATTAATAAGGAAATTAATTACTCGGAGGCCCAAACGAAGGAATTTGGCTAAAATCCCATTTTCCCGGGTCTGTACATCGAGTCCAATTTCGCGGGCCGTTTCCAATCAACTTGCCAAATTTCGACCCATTTTGACACCGTCACGACAAATGACAAAATTACCCCTGGTACGATGTTTCTTTGTTAATTTTCTGTCCAGCACTTCTTCAACCACATAATTAATAAGGAAATTAATTATTCGGAGGCCCAAACGAAGGAATTTGGCTAAACTCTCACGATCCCAGGTCTGTGTCCCGCATCCAATTTCGTGGGCCGTTTCCAATCAACCTACCAAATTTTAGCCCATTTTGACATCGTCATGACAAATGACAAAATTACCCTTGGTGCGGTCTTTCTTTGTTAATTTTCTGTCCAACACTTTTTCAACCTGACATAATTAATAAGGAAATTAATTGTTCAGAGGCCCAAACGAAGGAATTTGGCTAAAATCCCGTGATCCCGGGTCTGTGCCCCGACACCAGTTTCGCGGGCTGTTTCCAATCAACCTGCCAAATTTCGACCCATTCCGACATCCTCGTGCCAAATTACAAAATTTCCCCTGGTGCGGTTTTGCTTTGTTAATTTTCTCTCCAACACTTCTTTAACCTGACATAATTAATAAGGAAATTAATTATTCGGAGGCCCAAACGAAGGAATTTGGTAAAAATCCCGTGATCCCAGGTCTGTGCCTCGAGTACAATTTCGAGGGCCATTTTCAATCAACATGCCAAATTTCGGCCCGTTTTTACACCGTCTCGACAAATGATAAAATTACCCCTGGTGCGGTGTTTCTTTGTTAATTTTCTGTCCTGTACATCTTCAACCTAACATAATTAATAAGGAAATTAATTATTCGAAGGCCCAAACGAAGGAATTTGGCTAAAATCCCATGATCCCGAGTCTGTGCCTTGAGTTAAATTCCACGGGCCATTTCCAATCAACCTGCCAAATTTCGGCCCATTTTGACACTGTCATGACAAATAACAAAATTACACCTGGTGCTGTTTAACTTTGTTAATTTTCTGTCTAACACTTCTTCAGCATGACATAATTAATAAGGAAACTAATTATTCGGAGGCCCAAATGAAGGAACTTGGCTAAAACCCCATGATCCCAGGTCTGTGCTCCGAGTCCAATTTCGAGGGCTGTTTCCAATCAACCTTCCAAAATTTGGCTCATTTTGATACTGTCGCGACAAATGACAAAATTGCCCCTGGTGTGGTTTTGCTTTGTTATTTTTCAGTCCAGTACTTCTTCAACCTGACATAATTAATAAGGAAATTAATTATTCGGAGGCCCAAACGAAGGAATTTGGCTAAAATCCCGTGATCCCAAGTCTGTGTCCCGAGTCCAATTTCGCAGGCTGTTTCCAATCTACCTGCTAAACTTAGGCCCATTTCGACATTGTCAAGACAAAAGACAATATTGCCTCATGTGCGATTTTGCTTTGTTAATTTTCAGTCCAACACCTCTTCAACCTAACAAAATTAATGAGGAAATTAATTATTCGGAGGCCCAAACGAAGGAATTTGGCTAAAATCCCGTGATCCCTGGCCTGTGCCCCAAGTCTAATTTCGCGTGCTGTTTCCAATCAACCTGCCAAATTTTGGCCTATTCCGACACTGTCACGACAAATGACAAATTTGCCCTTGGTGTAGTTTTGCTTTGTTAATTTTCTGTCCAGCACTTCTTCAACCAGACATAATTAATAAGGAAATTAATTATTCGGAGGCCCAAACGAAGGAATTTGGCTAAAATCCCGTGATCCCAGGCCTGTGCCCCGAGTCTAATTTTGAGGGTCGTTTCCTGTCAACCTGTCATATTTCGGCCCATTCCGACATCGTCGCGAAAAATGACAAAAATACCACTGGTGCGGTTTTGCTTTGTTAATTTTCTGTCCAACACTTCTTCAACCTGACGTAATTAATAAGGAAATTAATTATTCGGAGGCCCAAACGAAGGAATTTGGCTAAAATCCCGTGATCCCAGGTCTATACCCCGAGTCCAATTTCGCGGGTCGTTTCCTGTCAACCTGTCATATTTCGGCCCATTCCGACATCGTCGCGAAAAATGACAAAAATACCACTGGTGCGGTTTTGCTTTGTTAATTTTCTGTCCAACACTTCTTCAACCTGACGTAATTAATAAGGAAATTAATTATTCGGAGGCCCAAACGAAGGAATTTAGCTAAAATCCCGTGATCCCAGGTCTATACCCCGAGTCCAATTTCGCGGGTCGTTTCCTGTCAACCTGTCATATTTCGACCCATTCCGACATCGTCGCGAAAAATGACAAAATTACCACTGGTGCGGTTTTGCTTTGTTAATTTTCTGTCCAACACTTCTTCAACCTGACGTAATTAATAAGGAAATTAATTATTCGAAGGCCCAAATGAAAGAATTTGGCAAAAATCCTGTGATCCCGGGTATGTACCTCGAGTACAATTTCGCGCGCCATTTCCAATCAACTTGCCGAATTTCGGCCCATTCAAACACTAGCACGCCAAATGAAAAAATTGCTCCTGGTGCGGTTTTTCTTTGTCAATTTATTGCCCCGCACATCTTCAACCTGACATAATTAATAAGGAAATAAATTATTCGGAGGCCCAAACGAAGGAGTTTGGCTAAAATCCAGTGATCTCGGGTCTGTGCCCTGAGTCCAATTTCGCGGGCCGTTTCCAATCAATCTACCAAATTTCGGGCCATTTCGACACCGTCGCGACAAATGACCATATTGCCCTTGGTGCATTTTGCTTTGTTAATTTTCTGTCCAACACTTTTTCAACCTGACATAATTAATAAGGATATTAATTATTCGGAGTCCCAAACGAAGGAACTTGGGTAAAACCCCGTGATCCCGGGTCTATGCCCCGATTCCAATTTGACGGGCCGTTTCCAATCAACTTGCCAAATTTTGGCCCATTCGGACACCGTCGTGTCAAATGACAAAGTTGTCCTTAGTGTGATTTTGCTTTGTTAATTTTCTGTTCAGGACATCTTCAACCTGACATAATTAATAAGGAAATTAATTATTCGGAGGCCCAAACGAAGGAATTTCGCCAAAATCCTGTGATCCTGGGTCTGTGCCTCGAGTCCAATTTCGCGGGCCGTTTCCAATCAACCCGCCAAATTTTAGCCCGTTCCGACACCACCACGACAAATGAAAAAATTGCCACTAGTGCAGTTTTTCTTTGTTAATTTTCTGTCCCGCACTTCTTCAACCTGACATAATTAATAAGGAAATTAATTATTCGGAGGCCCAAACGAAGGAATTTGGCTAAAATCCCGTGATCCCGGGTCTATGCCTTGAGTCCAATTTTGCACGCCGTTTCCAATCAACCTGCCAAATTTCGGCTCATTGCGACACCGTCACACCAAATGACGAAATTTCCCCTGGTGTGGTCTTTCTTTGTTAATTTTCTATCTAGCACTTCTTCAACCTGACATAATTAATAAGGAAATTAATTATTCGGAGGCCCAAAAAAGGAATTTGGCTAAAATCCCTGATCCCGGTTCTGTGCCTCGAGTCCAATCAACTTGTCATACTTCGGCCCATTCCGACACCGTCGCGAAAAATGATAAAATTATCTCTCGTACGATTTTACTTTGTTAATTTTATGTCCAACACTTCTTAAACCCGACATAATTAATAAGGAAATTAATTGTTCGGAGGCCCAAACGAAGGAATTTGGCGAAAATCCCGTGATCCCAGGTCTGTGTCCCAAGACCAATTTTGCGGGCCATTTCCAATCAACCTGCCAAATTTCGACCCATTCCGACATCCTCACGCCAAATGACAAAATTGCACCTGGTGCTGTTGTGCTTTGTTAATTTTCTCTCCAACACTTCTCAAACTTGACATAATTAATAAGGAAATTATTTATTCGGAGGCCTAAACAAAAGAATTTGGCTAAAATCCCGTGATCCCGGGTCTGTGCCCCGAGTCCAATTTCGCGAGCCGTTTCCAATCAACCTGTTAAATTTCGGCCCATTTTGACACCGTCACGACAAATGACAAAATTGCCCCTTCTATAGTTTTGCTTTGTTAATTTTCTGTCCAGCACTTCTTCAACCTGACATAATTAATAGGGAAATTAATTATTAGGAGGCCCAAACGAAGCAATTTGGCTAAAATCCCGTGATCCCGGGTCTGTGCCCCGAGTCCAATTTCGTGGGCCATTTCGAATCAACATGCCAAATTTCGGCCCATTCCGACACCGTCGCGAAAAATGACAAAATTGCCCCTGGTTCGATTTAGCTTTGTTAATTTTCCAGTCAACCTGCCAAATTTCAGTCCATTCTGACATCGTTGCAAAAAATTACAAAGTTGCCCCTAGTGCGATTTTACGTTGTTAATTTTTATCCAGCACTTCTTCAACCTGACATAATTAATAGGGAAATTAATTATTAGGAGGCCCAAACGAAGCAATTTGGCTAAAATCCTGTTATCCCCGGTCTGTGTCTGGAGTCCAATTTCACAGGCCGTTTCCAATCAACCTGCCAAATTACGGCCCATTCGAACACCGTAGCGACAAATGACAAAATTGCCCCTGGTGCGATTTTGCTTTGTTAATTTTCTGTCCAGCACTACTTCATCCTGACATAATTAATAAGGAAATTAATTATTTAGAGGCCCAAACGAAGGAATTTGGCTAAAATCCCATGATCCCGGGTCTGTGCCCCGAATCCTATTTTGCGGGCTATTTCAAATCAACCTGCCAAAATTTGGCCAATTCCATCAACGTTGCGAAAAATGACGAAATTGTCCTTGGCGGTTTTGCTTTGTTAATTTTCTGTCCAACACTTCTTCAACCTAACAAAATTAATAAGGAAATTAATTATTTGGAAGCCCAAACGAAAGAATTTAGCTAAATTCCCGTGATCTCCGGTCTGTGCCCCGAGTCCAATTTCATGGGCCGTTTCCAATCAACCTGCCGAATTTCAGCCCATTCCGACACCGTAGCGACAAATGACAAAATAGCCCCTAGTGCGATTTTGCTTTGTTAATTTTCTATCCAGCACTTCTTCAACCCGACATAATTAATAAGGAAATTAATTATTTGGATGCCCAAACGAAGGAATTTGGCTAAAATCCTGTTATCCCGGGCCTGTGCGTCGAATCCAGTTCCGCGGGCCATTTCTAATTAACCTGCCAAATTTTGGCCAATTCCATTACCGTAGCGAAAAATGACAAAATTGCCCCTGGTTCGGGTTTGCTTTATTAATTTTCTGTCCAGCACTTCTTCAACCTGACATAATTAATAAGGAAATTAATTATTCGAAGGCCCAAACGAAGGAATTTGGCTAAAATCCCTTGATCCCGGGTCTGTGCCCCGAGTCTAATTTCGCGAAACGTTTCCAATCATCCTGCCAAATTTCGGCCCTTTCCGACACCATCGCAAAAAATGACAAAATTGCCCCTGTTGCGGCTTTTCTTTTTTAATTTTCTGTCCAACACTTCTTCAACCTGACATAATTAATAAGGAAATTAATTTTTCGGAGGCCCAAACGAAGGAATTTGGCTAAAACCCCGTGATCCCAGGCGTGTGCCCCGTGTCTAATTTTGCGGGCTGTTACCAATCAACATGTCAAATTTCAGCCCATTCCGACACCGTCGCAAAAAATGACAAAATTGCCCCTGGTACGATTTTTCTTTGTTAATTTTCTGTCTAACACTTCTTTAACCTGACATAATTAATAAGGAAATTAATTATTCGGAGGCTAAAACGAAGGAATTTGGCTAAAACCCCGTGATCCCAGGCGTGTGCCCCGTGTCTAATTTTGCGGGCTGTTACCAATCAACATGTCAAATTTCAGCCCATTCCGACACCGTCGCAAAAAGTGACAAAATTGCCCCTGGTGCGGTTTTGTTTTTTCTAATTTTCTGTCCAACACTTCTCCAAACTGACATAATTAATAAAGAAAATTAATTATTCAGAGGCCAAAACGAAGGAATTTGGCTAAAATCCTGTGTCCTGGGTCTGTGCCCCGAGCCCAATTTCGCTAGCCGTTTCCAAACAACCTGTCAAATTTCGGCCCATTCCATCACCATCGCGAAAAATGAAAAAATTGCCCCTGGTGCGGTTTTACTTTGTTAATTTTCTGTCCAGCACTTCTTCAACTTGACATAATTAATAAGGAAATTAATTATTCGGGGGCCCAAACGAAAGAATTTAACTGAAATCCCGTGACCCTAGGTTTGTGCCCCTAGTCTAATTTTGCGGGTCGTGGCCAATCAACCCGCCAAATTTCGGCCGATTCGTACAACGTCGCGAAAAATGACAAAATTGCCCCTTGTGCTATTTTGCTTCGTTAATTTTCTGTCCAGCACTTCTTCAACCTGACATAACTAATAAGGAAATTAATTATTCAGAGGCCTAAATGAAGGAATTCGGCAAAAATCCCGTGATCCCGGTCTATGCCCCGAGTCCAATTTCGCGGGCCGATTTCAATCAACTTGCCTAATTTTGGCCCATTCCGACAACGTCGCGACAAATGACAAAATTGCCCTTGCTGTGGATTTGCTTTTTTAATTTTCTGTCCAGCACTTCTTCAACCTGACAAATTAATAAGGAAACTAATTATTCGGAGGCCCAAACGAAGGAATTTGGCTAAAATCCCGCGATCTCGGGCTTACAACCCGAGTCCAATTTCGTGGGCCATTTCCAATCGACCTGCCAATATTTGGTCCATTCCGACACCTTCGCGAAGAATGACAAAACTGCCCCTAGTTCGGTTTTGCTTTCTTAATTTTCTATCCAGCACTTCTTCAACCTGACATAATTAATAAGGAAATTAATTATTCGAGGGCCCAAAAGAAGGTACTTAACTGAAATCCCGTGATCTCGAGTTTGTGTCCCGAGTCTAATTTCGCAAGCCGTTACCAATCAACGTGTCAAATTTCGGCCCATTCCTACACCGTCACGAAAAATGACACTACTGCCTCTAGTGTCGTTTTGCTTTGTTAATTTTCTATCCAGCACTTCTTCAACCTGACATAACTAATAAGGAATTTAATTATTCAGAGGCCCAAATGAAGGAATTTGGTAAAAATCCCGTGATCCCAGGTCTATGCCCCGAGTCCAATTTTGCGAGCCATTTCTAATCAACCTGGCAAATTTTGGCCCATTCCGACACCGTCGCGACAAATGACAAAATTGCCCTAGGCGCGGATTTGCTTTTTTAATTTTCTGTCCAGCACTTCTTCAACCTGACATAATTAATAAGGAAATTAATTATTCGGAGGCCTAAATGAAGGATTTTGGCTAAAATCCTGCGATCCTGGATCTGTGCACCGTGTCCAATTTCGCGAGCCGTTTCTAATCAACCTGCCAAAGTTTGGCCAATTTCGACACCGTCGCGACAAATGACAAATTTGCCCCTGTTACAGTTTTTCTTTGTTAATTTTCATCCAGCACTTCTTCAACCTTACATAATTAATACGTAAATTAATTATTCGGAGGCCCAAACAAAGAAGTTTGGCTTAAATCCCGTGATCCCGAGTCTGTGCTCCGAGTCCAATTTCGCTAGCCGTTTCCAATTAACTTGCCAAATTTTGGCCTATTCCGACACCCTCACGCCAAATGAAAAAATTGCCCATGGTCCGATTTTTCGTTGTTAATTTTCAGTCCAAAACTACTTCAACCTGACATAATTAATAATGAAATTAATTATTCGGAGGCCCAAATGAAGGAATCTGGCTAAAATCCCGTGATCCCGGGTCTGTACCCCGAGTCCAGTATCGCGGTCCGTTTCCAATCAACCTACCAAATTTCGGCCCATTCCGATACCATTGTGAAAAATGACAAAATTGCCCCTGGTGCGATTTTGCTTTGTAAATTTTTTGTCCAGCACTTCTTCAACCTGACATAATTAATAAGGAAATTAATTATTCGGAGGCCCAAACGAAGGAATTTGGCTAAAATCCCGTGATCCCTGGTCTATGCCCCAAGTCCAATTTTGCTAGCCGTTTCCAATCAACCTGCCAAATTTCGGCCCATTCCGACACTGTCACGAAAAATGACAAAATTGCCCCTGGTGCGGTTTTGCTTTGTTAATTTTCTGTCCAGCACTTTTTCAACCTAACATAATTCTTAAGGAAATTAATTATTCGGAGACCCAAACGAAGGAATTTAGCTAAAATCCCGGGTCTGTGCCCCTAGTCCTATTTCGCGGGCCGTTTCCAATCAACGTGCCGAATTTCGGCCCATTCCAACACCGTCGCGACAAATGACAAAATTGCCCCTGTTGCGGATTTGCTTTGTTAATTTTCCATCGAGCACTTATTCAACCTAACATAATTAATAAGGAAATTAATTATTCGGAGGCCTAAACGAAGGACTTTGGTTAAAATCCCGTAAAATCCCGTGATCCTAGGTCTATGCCCCAGGTTCAATTTCGCCGGCGGCTTCCAATCAACCGGCCAAATTTCAGCCCATTCCGACACCGTCGCGACAAAATGACTCTATTGCCCCCGATGCGGTTTTGCTTTGTTAATTTTCTGTCCAAGAATTCTTCAACCAGACATAATTAATAACAAAATTATTTATTCGGAGGCCCAAACGAAGAAAATTGGCTAAAATCTTGTGATCCTGGGTCTGTGCCCCGAGTCCAATTTCATAGGCCGTTTCCAATCAACTGGTCAAATTTAGGCCCATTCCGTCACCGTCGCGAAAAATGACAAAATTGCCCCTGGTGCAGTTTTGCTTTGTTAATTTTCTGTCAAACACTTCTTCAACCTGACATAATTAATAAGGAAATTAATTATTCGGAGGCCCAAATGAAGGATTTGGGTAAAATCCCATGATCCCGGGTCTGTGCCCCGTGTCCAATTTCGCGGGCCGTTTCTAATCAACCTGCCAAATTGTGGCCGATTTCGACACCGTTGCGACAAATGACAAAATTGACCCTGGTGCGGATTTTCTTTGTTAATTTTCTTTCCAGCACTTCTTCAACTTGACATAATTAATATGAAAATTAATTATTTGGATGCCCAAACGAAGGATTTGGCTAAAATCTCGTGATCCCGGGTCTGTGCCCAGAGTCCAATTTCGCCGCCCGTTTCCCATCAACCTGCCAAATTTCGGCCCATTCCGACACCGTCGCGATAAATGACAAAATTGCCCCTAGTACGTTTTTTCTTTGTTAATTTTCTGTCCTGCACTTCTTCAACCTGACATAATTAATAAGGAAATTAATTATTTGGATGCCCAAACGAAGGATTTTGGCTGAAATCCCTTGATCCCTAGTCTATGCCACGAGTCCAATTTCGCGGGCCATTTCCAATCAACCTGCCAAATTTCGACCCATTCCGACACCGTCACTACAAATGACACTATTACCCCAGGTGCGGTTTTGCTTTGTTAATTTTCTGTCCAAGATTTCTTCAACTTGACATAATTAATAAGGAAATTAATTATTCGGAGGCCCAAACCAAGGATTTTGGCTAGAATCCTGTGATCTCGGGTCTATGTCTCGAGTCCAATGTCACGGGTTGTTTCCAATCAACATGCCAAATTTCAGCCTATTTCGACACCGTCGCGACAAATGACACTATTGCCCCTGGTGCGATTTTGCTTTGTTAATTTTCTATCCAGCACTTTTTCAACCTGACATAAGTAATTGGGAAATTAATTATTCAGTGGCCCAAATGAAGGAATTTGGCAAAAATCCCGTGATCCTGGTCTGTGCCCCGAGTCCCATTTCGCGGGCCATTTCCAATCTACCTGCAAAATTTCGGACCATTTCGTCACCGTCGCGAAAAATGACAAAATAGCCCCTTGTACGATTTTGCTTTGTTAATTTTCTATCCAACACTTCTTCAACCTGACATAATTAATAAGGAAATTAATTATTAGGAGGCCCAAACGAAGAATTTGGCAAAAATCCCATGATCCTAGGTCGGTACCCTGAGTCCGATTTCGCGGGCCATTTCCGATTAACCTGCCAAATTTCGATCCATTCCAACACCGTCTCGAAAAATGACAAATTTGCCCCTATTGCAGTTTTTTTTGTTAATTTTCTGTCCAGTACTTCTTCATCCTGGCATAATAAATAAGGAAATTAATTATTCGGAGGCCCAAACGAAGGAATTTGGCAAAAATCCCATGATCCCGGGTCTGTGCCCCAAGTCCAATTTCGCGCACCGCTTCCTATCACCCTGCCAAACGTTGGCCTATTCGGACACCGTCGTGAAAAATGACAAAATTGCCCCTGGTGCGATTTTTCTTTGTTAATTTTCTTTCGAGCACTTCTTCATCCTCACATAATTAATAAGGAAATTTATTATTCGGAGGCCCAAACGAAGGAATTTGACTAAAATCCAGTGATCCCGGGTCTGTGCCCTGAGTCCAATTTCGCAGGCCGTTTCCTGTCAACTTGCCAAAATTCGGCCCATTTGGACACTGTCGTGAAAAATGACAAAATTACCCCTGCTGCAGTTTTGCTTTGTTCATTTTCTGTCTAGCACTTCTTCATCCTGATATAATTAATAAGGAAATTAATTATTAGGAGGCCTAGACGAAGTAATTTGGCTAAAATCCCATGATCCTAGGTCGGTGCCCCGAGTCCAATTTCGCGCCCCGTTTCCAATCAACCTGCCAAATTTGGGCCCATTCCAACACCGTCGCGAAAAATGACAAAATTGCCCCGGGTGTAATTTTTCTTTGTTAATTTTTTGTCCAGCACTTCTTCATCTTGGCTTAATTAATAAGGAAATTAATTATTCGGAGGCCCAAATGAAGGAATTTGGCTAAAATCCCGTGATCCCAGGTCTGTGCCCCGAGTCCAATTTCGCGAACCGTTTTCAATCAACCTGCTAAATTTCGGCCAATTTCGACACCATCGCGATAAATGACAAAATTGTCCCAAGTGCGGTTTTTCTTTGTTAATTTTCTGTCCAGTACTTCTTCAACCTGTCATAATTAATAAAGAAATTAATTATTCGGAGGCCCAAACGAAGGAATTTGGCTCAAATCCCGCGATCTTAAGTCTGTGCCTAGAGTCCAATTTTGCGGCCCGTTTCCAATCAACCTGCCAAATTTCGGCACATTCCGTCACCGTCGCGAAAAATGACAAAATTGCCCCTGGTGCGGTTTTGTTTTATTAATTTTCTATCCAGCACTTCTTCAACCTAACATAATTAATAAGGAAATTAATTATTCGGAGGCCCAAACGAAGGAATTTTGCTAAAATCCCGTGATCCCGGGTCGGTGCCCCGAGTCCAATTTCACGGGTCATTTTCAATAAACCTGCTAAATTTCGGCCGATTCCTACACCGTCGCGACAAATGACAAATTTGCCCCTGGTCCGGTTTTACTTTGTTAATTTTCTGCCCAACACATCTTCAACCTGACATAGTTAATACGAAAATTAATTATTCGGAGGCCCAAACGAAGGAGTTAGGCTAAACTCCCGTGATCCTGTGTCTATGCCCCAAGTCCAATTTCGAAGGCCGTTTCAAATCAACCTATCAAATTTCAGCCCATTTCGACACCGTCGCGACAAATCACAATATTGCCCCTGGTGCGATTTTGCTTTGTTAATTTTCTGTCCAAGACTTCTTCAACCTGACATAATTAATAAGGAAATTAATTATTCGAAAACCCAAACGAAGGAATTTGGCTAAAATCTCGTGATCCCAGGTCCGTGCCCTGAGTCCAATTTTGCGGGTCGTTTCCAATCAACTTGTAAAATTTCGGCCCATTCCGTCACCGTCGTGAAAAATGACAAAATTGCCCTTGGTGCGGTTTTTCTTTGTAAATTTTCTGTCTATTACTTCTTCTACCTAACATAATTAATAAGGAAATTAATTATTCGGAGTCCCAAACGAAGTAATTTAGCTAAAATCCCGTGATCCCGGGTCCGTGCCCGAGTCCAATTTCGCGGGACGCTGCCAACCAACCGGCCAAATTTCGGCATATTCCGACACTGTCACGAAAATTGACAAAATTGCGTCTGGTACAGTTTTGCATTGTTAATTTTCTGTCCAGCACTTCTTCATCCTGACATAATTAATAAGGAAATTAATTATTAGGAGGCCCAAACGAAGGAATTTGGCCAAAATCCCGTGATCCTAGGTCGGTGCCCCGAGTCCAATTTCGCGCGCCGTTTCCAATCAACCTGCCAAATTTGGGCCCATTCCGACACCGTCGCGAAAAATGACAAAATTGCCCCGGGTGCAATTTTTCTTTGTTGATTTTTTGTCCAACACTTCTTCATCCTGGCATAATTAATAAGGAAATTAATTATTCGGAGGCCCAAATGAAGGAATTTGGCTAAAATCCCGTGATCCCGGGTCTGTGCCCCGAGTCTAATTTCGCGGGCCATTTTCAATCAACCTGCTAAATTTCGCCCAATTTCGACACCGTCACGATAAATGAAAAAATTGCCCCTGGTGCAATTTTTCCTTGTTAATTTTCTGTCTAGTACTTCTTCAACCTGACATAATTAATAAAGAAATTAATTATTCGGAGGCCCAAACGACGGAATTTGGCTAAAATCCCGCGATCTCGGGTCTGTGCCCAGAGTCCAATTTTGCGGGCCATTTCGAATCAACCTGCCAAATTTCGGCCCATTCTGACACCATCACGAAAAATGACAAAATTGCCCCTGCTGCGGTTTTGCTTTGTTAATTTTCTATCCAGCACTTCTTCATCTTGACATAATTAATAAGGAAATTAATTATTCGGAAGCCCAAACGAAGGAATTTAGCTAAAATCCCGTGATCCTGGGTCTGTGCCCCGAGTCTTAATAAGGAAATTAATTATTCGGAAGCCCAAACGAAGGAATTTAGCTAAAATCCCGTGATCCTGGGTCTGTGCCCCGAGTCTTAATAAGGAAATTAATTATTCGGAAGCCCAAACGAAGGAATTTAGCTAAAATCCCGTGATCCTGGGTCTGTGCCCCGAGTCTTAATAAGGAAATTAATTATTCGGAAGCCCAAACGAAGGAATTTAGCTAAAATCCCGTGATCCTGGGTCTGTGCCCCGAGTCTTAATAAGGAAATTAATTATTCGGAAGCCCAAACGAAGGAATTTAGCTAAAATCCCGTGATCCTGGGTCTGTGCCCCGAGTCTTAATAAGGAAATTAATTATTCGGAAGCCCAAACGAAGGAATTTAGCTAAAATCCCGTGATCCTGGGTCTGTGCCCCGAGTCTTAATAAGGAAATTAATTATTCGGAAGCCCAAACGAAGGAATTTAGCTAAAATCCCGTGATCCTGGGTCTGTGCCCCGAGTCTTAATAAGGAAATTAATTATTCGGAAGCCCAAACGAAGGAATTTAGCTAAAATCCCGTGATCCTGGGTCTGTGCCCCGAGTCTTAATAAGGAAATTAATTATTCGGAAGCCCAAACGAAGGAATTTAGCTAAAATCCCGTGATCCTGGGTCTGTGCCCCGAGTCTTAATAAGGAAATTAATTATTCGGAAGCCCAAACGAAGGAATTTAGCTAAAATCCCGTGATCCTGGGTCTGTGCCCCGAGTCTTAATAAGGAAATTAATTATTCGGAAGCCCAAACGAAGGAATTTAGCTAAAATCCCGTGATCCTGGGTCTGTGCCCCGAGTCTTAATAAGGAAATTAATTATTCGGAAGCCCAAACGAAGGAATTTAGCTAAAATCCCGTGATCCTGGGTCTGTGCCCCGAGTCTTAATAAGGAAATTAATTATTCGGAAGCCCAAACGAAGGAATTTAGCTAAAATCCCGTGATCCTGGGTCTGTGCCCCGAGTCTTAATAAGGAAATTAATTATTCGGAAGCCCAAACGAAGGAATTTAGCTAAAATCCCGTGATCCTGGGTCTGTGCCCCGAGTCTTAATAAGGAAATTAATTATTCGGAAGCCCAAACGAAGGAATTTAGCTAAAATCCCGTGATCCTGGGTCTGTGCCCCGAGTCTTAATAAGGAAATTAATTATTCGGAAGCCCAAACGAAGGAATTTAGCTAAAATCCCGTGATCCTGGGTCTGTGCCCCGAGTCTTAATAAGGAAATTAATTATTCGGAAGCCCAAACGAAGGAATTTAGCTAAAATCCCGTGATCCTGGGTCTGTGCCCCGAGTCTTAATAAGGAAATTAATTATTCGGAAGCCCAAACGAAGGAATTTAGCTAAAATCCCGTGATCCTGGGTCTGTGCCCCGAGTCTTAATAAGGAAATTAATTATTCGGAAGCCCAAACGAAGGAATTTAGCTAAAATCCCGTGATCCTGGGTCTGTGCCCCGAGTCTTAATAAGGAAATTAATTATTCGGAAGCCCAAACGAAGGAATTTAGCTAAAATCCCGTGATCCTGGGTCTGTGCCCCGAGTCTTAATAAGGAAATTAATTATTCGGAAGCCCAAACGAAGGAATTTAGCTAAAATCCCGTGATCCTGGGTCTGTGCCCCGAGTCTTAATAAGGAAATTAATTATTCGGAAGCCCAAACGAAGGAATTTAGCTAAAATCCCGTGATCCTGGGTCTGTGCCCCGAGTCTTAATAAGGAAATTAATTATTCGGAAGCCCAAACGAAGGAATTTAGCTAAAATCCCGTGATCCTGGGTCTGTGCCCCGAGTCTTAATAAGGAAATTAATTATTCGGAAGCCCAAACGAAGGAATTTAGCTAAAATCCCGTGATCCTGGGTCTGTGCCCCGAGTCTTAATAAGGAAATTAATTATTCGGAAGCCCAAACGAAGGAATTTAGCTAAAATCCCGTGATCCTGGGTCTGTGCCCCGAGTCTTAATAAGGAAATTAATTATTCGGAAGCCCAAACGAAGGAATTTAGCTAAAATCCCGTGATCCTGGGTCTGTGCCCCGAGTCTTAATAAGGAAATTAATTATTCGGAAGCCCAAACGAAGGAATTTAGCTAAAATCCCGTGATCCTGGGTCTGTGCCCCGAGTCTTAATAAGGAAATTAATTATTCGGAAGCCCAAACGAAGGAATTTAGCTAAAATCCCGTGATCCTGGGTCTGTGCCCCGAGTCTTAATAAGGAAATTAATTATTCGGAAGCCCAAACGAAGGAATTTAGCTAAAATCCCGTGATCCTGGGTCTGTGCCCCGAGTCTTAATAAGGAAATTAATTATTCGGAAGCCCAAACGAAGGAATTTAGCTAAAATCCCGTGATCCTGGGTCTGTGCCCCGAGTTCAATTTCCCAAGCCGTTTCTAGTCAACCTACCAAAATTTTGCCCATTTCGACACTGTCGCGGAAAATGACAAAATTGCCCATACTGCAGTTTTGCTTGGATAATTTCTGTCAAGCACTTCTTCAGCCTGACATAATTAATAAGGAAATTAATTATTCGAAGGCCCAAACGAAGGAATTTGGTTAAAATCCCGTGATCCCGGGTCTGTGCACCGAGTCCAATTTCTTGGGCAATTTCGAATCAACTTGCCAAATTTTGCGCCATTCCGACACCATGGCGAAAAATGACAAAATTGCCCCTGTTGCGGTTTTGCTTTGTTAATTTTCTATCCAGCACTTCTTCATCTTGACATAATTAATAAGGAAATTAATTATTCGGAGGCCCAAACGAAGGAATTTAGCTAAAATCCCATGATCTCAGGTCTGTGCCCCGAGTCCAATTTCGTGCGCCATTTCTAATCAACCTGCCAAATTTCAGCCGATTCCGACACCGTCATGAAAAATGACAAAATTGCCCCTGGTGCAATCTTTCTTTGTTAATTTTCTGTCAAGCACTTCTTCATCCTGACATAATTAATAAGGAAATTAATTATTCGGAGTCCCAAACGAAGGAATTTGGCTAAAATCACGTGATCCAGGGTTTGTGCCCCGAGTCCAATTTCGCAGGCCGTTTCCAGTCAACCTACCAAATTTCGGCCGATTTCGACATTGTCGCAAAAAATTACAAAATTGCCCCTGGTGCGGTTTTGCTTTATTAATTTTCTGTCCAGCACTTCTTCAACCTGACATAATTAATGCGAAAATTAATTATTCGGAGGCACAAACAAAAGAGTTTGGCTAAAATCCCGTAATCCTGGGTCTGTACCCCCAGTCCAATTTCGCGGGCCGTTTCCAATCAACCTGCCAAATTTCGGCCGACTCCGACACCGTCCTTAAAAATGACACTATTGCCCCTGGTGCGGTTTTGCTTTGTTAGTTTTCTCTCCAGCACTTCTTCAACCTGACATAATTAATAGGGAAATTAATTCTTCGGTGGCCTAGACGAAGGAATTTGGCTAATATCCCGTGATCCCGGGTTTGTGCCTCGAGACCAATTTCGCTGGCCTTTTCCCATGAAACTGCCAAATTTTGGCCAATTTCGACACCGTCGCGATAAATGACAAAACTGCCCCTAGTACGATTTTTCTTTGTTAATTTTCTGTCCAGCACTTCTTCAACCTGACATAATTAATAGGAAAATTAATTATTCAGAGGCCCAAGCGATGGAGTTTGGCTAAAATCCCGTGATCCTGTGTCTATGCCTCGAGTCCGATTTCGCGGGCCGTTTCCAATCAACCTGCCAAATCTCAGCCCATTCTAACACCGTTGCGATTAATAACACTACTGCCTCTGGTTCGATTTTGCTTAGTTAATTTTCTGTCTAGCACTTTTTCATGGGTCTGTGCCCCGAGTCCAATTCCACAGACCGTTTCCAGTCAACCTGCCAAAATTCGTCCCATTCCGACACTGTCGCAAAAAATGACAAAATTGCCCCTGCTGCGATTTTGCTTTGTTAATTTTCTGTCCAGCACTTCTTCAACCTGACATAATTAATAAGGAAATTAATTATTCGAAGGCACAAACAAAGGAATTTGGTTAAAATCTCGTGATCCTGGGTCTGCATCCCAAGTCCAATTTCGTGGGCCGTTTCGAATCAACCTGCCAAATTTTCGCCCATTCCGACGCCGTCACGAAAAATGACAAAATTGCCCTTGGTGCGGTTTTGCTTTGTTAATTTTATGTGCAACACTTCTTCAATCTGAATAATTAATAAGGAAATTAATTATTCGGAGGCCCAAACGAAGAAATTTGGCTAATATCCTGTGATCTCGGGTTTGTGCCCCTAGTCCATTTTCGTAGGCCGTTTCCAATCAACCTACCAAATTTCGGCTCATTCCGACACCGTTGCGACAAATGACACTATTGCCCCTGGTGCGATTTTACTTTGTTAATTTTCTATCTAGCACTTCTTCAACCTGACATAATTATTTGGGAAATTAATTATTCGGTGGCCCAAATGAAGGAATTTGGCTAAAATCCCGTGATCTCGGGTCTCTGCCCCGAGTCCAATTTCGCGGGCCATTTCCAATATACCTGCGAAATTTCGGCCCATTCATCACCGACGCGAAAAATGACAAAATTGCCCTTGGTACGATTTTCCTTTGTTAATTTTCTGTCCAACACTTCCTCAACCTGACGTAATTAATAAGGAAATTAATTATTCGGAGGCCCAAACGAAGGAATTTGACCAATATCGCGTGATCCCGGGTTTGTGCCCCGAGTCCAATTTTGCGGGCCGTTTCCGATCAACCCACCAAATTTTAGCCCATTTCGACACCGTCGCAATAAACGACGCTACTGCCCTTGGTGCGATTTTGCTTTGTTAATTTTCTGTCCAGCACATCTTCAACCTGACATAATTAATAGGGAAATTAATTATTCAGTGGCCCAAACGAAGGAATTTGGCTAAAATCCCTTGATCCCGGGTCTGCACCCCGAGTCCAATTTCGCTGACAGTTTCCAATCAACCTGCTAAATTTAGGCCGATTCCAACACCGTTGCGACAAATGACAAAATTGCCCCTGGTGCGATTTTTCTTTGTTAATTTTTCGTGCAGCACATCTTCAACCTGACATAATTTATCCGAAAATTAATTATTCAGAGGCCCAAACAAAGGAGTTTGGCTAAAATCCCGTGATCCTGCGTCTGTTCCCCGAGTCCAATTTCGAAGGCCGTTTCCAATCAACCTCCCAAATTTCGACCCATTCCAACACCGTCGCGACAAACCACATTATTGCCACTGGTGCGATTTTGCTTTGTTAATTTATGTCCAAGACTTCTTCAGCCTGAAATAATTAGTAAGGAAATTAATTATTCGGAAGCCCAAACGAAGGAATTTGGCTAAAATCTCGTGATCCCAATTTTGTGCCCCGAGTCCAATTTTGCGGGCCGTTTCCAATCAACCTGCCAAATTTTGGCCCATTCCGTCACCGTCGCGAAAAATGATAAAATTTCCCCTGGTGCGATTTTTCTTTGTTAATTTTCTGTCCAGCACTTCTTCAACTTAACATAATTAATAAGGAAATTAATTATTCGGAGGCCCAAACGAATGAATTTGGCTAAAATCCCGTGATCCTGGGTCTGTGCCCCGAGTTCAATTTCCCAAGCCGTTTCTAGTCAACCTACCAAAATTTTGCCCATTTCGACACTGTCGCGGAAAATGACAAAATTGCCCATACTGCAGTTTTGCTTGGATAATTTTCTGTCAAGCACTTCTTCAGCCTGACATAATTAATAAGGAAATTAATTATTCGAAGGCCCAAACGAAGGAATTTGGTTAAAATCCCGTGATCCCGGGTCTGTGCACCGAGTCCAATTTCTTGGGCAATTTCGAATCAACTAGCCAAATTTTGCGCCATTCCGACACCATGGCGAAAAATGACAAAATTACCCCTGTTGCGGTTTTGCTTTGTTAATTTTCTATCCAGCACTTCTTCATCTTGACATAATTAATAAGGAAATTAATTATTTGGAGGCCCAAACGAAGTAATTTGGCTAAAATCCCGGGATCTCGGGTCTGTGCCCCAAGTCCAATTTCGTGGGCCGTTTCCTGCCAACGTACCAAATTTCGGCACATTTCGACACCGTCGCGAAAGTCGACAAAATTGCCTTTAGAGCGGTTTTGCTTTGTTAATTTTCTGTCCAGCACTTCTTCACCTTAACATAATTATTAAGGAAATTATTTATTCGAAGGCCCAAAAGAAGGAATTTGGCTAATATCCCGTGATCCCAGGTCTGTGCCCCGAGTCCAATTTCGTGGGCCGTTTTCAATCAACCTACTAAATTTTGGCCAATTCCGACACCGTCGCGACAAATGACAAAATTGCCCTTCGTGCGGTTTTTCATTGTTAATTTTCTGTCCAGTACTTTTTCAACCTGAAATAATTAATACGAAAATTAGTTATTTAAAGGCCCAAATGAAAGAATTTGGCTAAAACCCCGTGATCTCGGATCCGTGTCCCAAGTCCAATTTCGCGGGCCGTTTCCAATCAACCGCCAAATTTTGGCCCATTCGACACCGTCGCGAAAAATCAAAATTGCACCTAGTGCAGTTTTGCTTTGTTAATATTCTTTCCAGCACTTCTTCAACCCGACATAATTCACAAGGAAATTAATTATTCGGAGGCCCAAATGAAGGAATTTGGCTAAAATCCCGTGATCCTGAGTCTGTGCCCCGAGTCCAATTTCACAGGCCATTTCCAGTCAACCTGCCAAATTCGGCCCATTCCGACATTGTCCCGAAAAATGACAAAATTGCCCCTGCTGCGGTTTTCCTTTGTTAATTTTCTGTCTAGCACTTCTTCAACCTGATATAATTAATAAGGAAATTAATTATTCGAAGGCCCAAATGAAGGAATTTCGTTAAAATCCCGTGATCTTGGGTCTGTGTCCCGAGTCCAATTTTGTGAGCCGTTTCGAATCAACTTGCCAAATTTCAGCCGATTTCGTCACCATCGCGAAAAATGACAAAATTGCCCCTGGTGCGGTTTTGCTTTATTAATCTTCTGTGCAACACTTCTTCAGTCTGACATAATTAATAAGGAAACTAATTATTCGGAGGCCCAAACGTAGGAATTTGGTTAATATCCCGTGATCCCGGGTTTGTGCCCCGAGTCCAATTTCGCGGGCCATTTCCAATCAACATACCAAATTTCGGCCTATTCTGACACCGTCGCGACAAATGACACTATTGCCTCAGGTGCGATTTTGCTTTGTTAATTTTCTGTCCAGCACTTCTTCAACCTGACAAAATTAATTGGGCAACTAATTATTCGGTGGCCCAAATGAAGGAATTTGGCTAAAATCCCGTGATCCGGGGTCTCTGCCCCGAGTCCAATTTCGCGGGCCATTTCCAATCAACCGGCCAAATTTCAGCCCATTCCGTCACTGTCGCGAAAAATGACAAAATTGTCCCTGGTGCGCTTTTGCTTTGTTAATTTTCTATCCGACACTTCTTCAACCTGACATAATTAATAAGGAAATTAATTATTAGGAGGCCCAAACGAAGGAATTTGGCTAAAATCCCATGATCCTAGGTCAGTGCCCCGAGTCCAATTTCGCTGGCCGTTTCCAATCAACCTGCCAAATTTTAGCCCATTCTGACACCGCCTCAAAAAATGACAAAACTGCACCTGGTGCGGTTTTGCTTTGTTAATTTTCTGTCCAGAACTTCTTCAACCTGACATAATTAATAAGAAAATTAATTATTCGGAGGCCCAAACGAAGGAATTTGGCTAATATACCGTAATCCTGGGTCTGTGCCCCGAGTCCAATTTCACGCGCCGTTTCCAATCAACCTACCAAATTTCGTCCCATTCCGACACCGGCGCGAAAAATGACAAAATTGCCCCTGGTGCGATTTTTCTTTGTTAATTTTCTGTCCAGCACTTCTTCATCCTGACATAATTAATAAGGAAATTAATTATTCGGAGGCCCAAGCGAAGGAATTTGGCTAAAATCCCGTGATCTCGGGTCTGTGCCCCGCGTCCAATTTCGCAGGCCGTTTGCAGTCAACCTGCCAAAATTCGGCCCTTTCTGACACTGTTGCTAAAAATGACAGAATTGCCCCTGCTGCGGTTTTACTTTGTTAATTTTCTGTCTAGCACTTCTTCCACCTGACATATTTGATAAGGAAACTAATTATTCTAAGGCCCAAACGAAAGAATTTGGTTAAAATCCCGTGATCCCGGGTCTGTGCCCCGAGTCCAATTTCGTGGGCCGTTTCGAACCAACATGCCAAATTTCGGTCGATTTCGACACCGTCGCGAAAAATGACAAAATTGCCCCTGGTACGATTTTTCTTTGTTAATTTTCTGTGCATCACTTCTTCAATCTGACATAATTAGTAAGGAAATTAATTATTCAGAGGCCCAAGCGTAGGAATTTGGCTAATATCCCATGATCCCAGGTTTGTGCCTCGCGTCCAATTTCACAGGCCGTTTCCAATCAACCTACCAAATTTCGACCCATTCCGACACCGTCACGACAAATGACATTATTGCCTCAGGTGTGATTTTACTTTGTTAATTTTCTGTCCAGCACTTCTTCATCCTGGCATAATTAATAACGAAATTAATTTCTCGAAGGCTCAAACGAAGAAATTTGGTTAAAATCCCGTGATCCCGGATCCATGCCCCGAGTCCAATTTCACGGGCCGTTTCTAACCAACCTACCAAATTTCGAACCATTCTGACACCGTCGTGAAAATTGATAAAATTGCCCCTGGTGCGATTTTGCTTTGTTAATTTTCTGTCCAGCACTTCTTCAACCTGACATAATTAAGATGGAAATTAATTATTCGGAGGCCCAAACGAAGGAATTTGGCTAAAGTCCCGTGATCCAGAGTCTGTGCCCGGAGTCCAATTTCACGGGCCGTTTCCAATCAACTTGTCAAATTTGGACCCATTCCGACACCGTAGCGAAAATTGCCCCTGGTGCGGTTTTGCTTTGTTAATTTTCTGTCCAGCACCTCTTCATCCTGACATAAATAGTAAGGAAATTAATTACTCGGAGGCCCAAATGAAGAAATTTGGCTAAAATCCCGTGATCCCAGGTCCGTGCCCCTAGTGTAATTTTGCGGGCCGTTTCTAACCAACCTACCAAATTTCGGCCCATTCAGACACCGTCGCGAAAATTGATAAAATTGCCCCCGGTGCGATTTTGCTTTGTTAATTTTCTGTTCAGCACTTCTTCAACCTAACATAATTAATGAGGAAATTAATTATTCGGAGGCCCAAACGAAGGAATTTGGCTAAAGTCCCATGATCCCGGGTCTGTGCCTCGAGTCCAATTTCACGCATCGTTTCCAGTCAACCTGCAAAATTTGGGCTCATTCCGACACCATCTCGAAAAATGACAAAATTGCCCCTGGTGCAGTTTTTCTTTGTTAATTTTCTGTCCAGCACTTCTTCATTCTGACATAATTAATAAGGAAATTAATTATTCGGAGGCCCAAGTGAAGGAATTTGGCTAAAATCCCGTGATCTCGGGTCTGTGCCCCGCGTCCAATTTCGCAGGCCGTTTGCAGTCAACTTGCCAAAATTCGGCCCTTTCCGACACTGTTGTGAAAAATGACAGAATTGGCCCTGCTACGGTTTTACTTTGTTAATTTTCTGTCCAGCACTTCTTCAACCTGACATATTTGATAAGGAAATTAATTATTCGAACGCCCGAACGAAAGAATTTGGTTAAAATCCCTTGATCCCGGGTCTGTGCCCCGAGTACAATTTAGTGGGCCGTTTCGAATCAACCTGCCAAATTTCGGTCGATTTCGACACCGTCGCGAAAAATGAAAAAATTGCCCCTGGTACGGTTTTTCTTTGTTAATTTTCTATGCATCACTTCTTCGATCTGACATAATTAATAAGGAAATTAATTATTCAGAGGCCCAAACGTAGGAATTTGGCTAATATCCCATGATCCCAGGTTTGTGCCTCGCGTCCAATTTCACGGGCCGTTTCCAATCAACCTACCATATTTCGACCCATTCCGACACCGTCGCGACAAATGACATTATTGCCTCAGGTGTGATTTTGCTTTGTTAATTTTCTGTCTAGCACTTCTTCATCCTGACATAATTAATAACGAAATTAATTTCTCGGAGGCTCAAACGAAGAAATATGGCTAAAATCCCGTGATCCCGGATCCGTGCCCCGAGTCTAATTTCGCGGGCTGTTTCTAACCAACCTACCAAATTTCGGCCCATTCCGACACCGTCGTGAAAATTGATAAAATTGTCCCAGGTGCGATTTTGCTTTGTTAATTTTCTGTCCAACACTTCTTCAACCGGACATAAATAACAAGGAAATTAATTATTCGGAGGCCCAAACGAAGGAATTTGGCTAAAGTCCCGTGATCCAGAGTCTGTGCCCGGAGTCCAATTTCGCGGGCCATTTCCAATCAACCTGTCAAATTTCGGCCCATTCCGACGCCGTAGCGAAAAATGACAAAATTGCCCCTGGTGCGGTTTTGCTTTGTTAATTTTCTATCCAGCACCTCTTCATCCTGACATAAATAATATGGAAATTAATTACTCGAAGGCCCAAACGAAGAACTTTGGCTAAAATCCCGTGATCCCGGGTCCGTTTCCCGAGTCTAATTTCGCGGGCCGTTTCTAACCAACCTACCAAATTTCGGCCCATTCCGACACCGTCGCGAAAATTGATAAAATTGCCCCTGGTGCGATTTTGCTTTGTTAATTTTCTGTCCAACACTTCTTCAACCTGACATAATTAAAAAGGAAATTAATTATTCGGAGGCCCAAACGAAGGAATTTGGCTAAAGTCCCGTGATCCCGGGTCTGTGCCTCGAGTCCAATTTCACGCGTCGTTTCCAGTCAACCTGCAAAATTTGGGCTCATTCTGTCACCATCGCGAAAAATGACAAAATTGCCCCTGGTGCAGTTTTTCTTTGTTAATTTTTTGTCCAGCACTTCTTCAACCTCACGTGGTTAATACGAAAATTAATTATTCGGAGGCCGAAACGAAGGAATTTGGCTAAAATCCCGTGATCCTAGGTTTGTGCCTCGAGTCCAATTTCGCAGGCCGTTTCATGTCAACCTACCAAATTTCCGTCGATTCCGACACCGTCACGAAAAATAATCGAATTGACCCTAGTGCGGTTTTGCTTTGTTAATTTTTTGTCCAACACTTCTTCAATCTGGCATAATTAACAAGGAAATTAATTACTCGGAGGCCCAAACGAAGGAATTTGGCTAATATCCCGTCACCCCGGGTTCGTGCCCCGAGTCCAATTTCGTGGGCCGTTTCCAAACGACCTACCAAATTTCGGACCACTCCGACATCATCGCGACAAATGACAATTTGGCCCCTGGTGCGATTTTGCTTTGTTAATTTTCTGTCCAGCACATCTTCAACCTGACGTAATTAATAGGGAAATTAATCATTCGGTAGCTCAAGCGATGGAATTTGGCTAAAATCCAGTGATCCCGGGTCTCTTGCCCGAGTCCAATTTCACCGGACATTTCCAATTAGCCTGCCAAATTTCGGCCCATTCCGTCACCGTCGCGAAAAACGACAAAATTGCCCCTAGTGCAGTTTTGCTTTCTTAATTTTCTGTCCAACACTTCTTCAACCTGGCATAATTAATAGGAAAATTAATTATTAGGAGGCCCAAATGAAGGAATTTGGCTAAAATCCTGTGATCCTGGGTCTGTGCCCCGAGTCCAATTTCGCGGGCCGTCTTCAATCAACTTGCCAAATTTCGGCCCATTTCGACACCATCGTGAAAAATGACAAAATTACCCTTGGTGCAGTTTTGACTTGTTAATTTTCTGTCCAGCGCCTCTTCATCCTGACATAATTACTAAAGAAATTAATTATTCGGAGGCCCAAACGAAGGAATTTGGTTAGAATCTCGTGATCCCGGGTCCATGCCCCGATCCAATTTCGAGGGCCATTTCCAATCAACCTGCTAAATTTCGGCTCATTCTGACACTGACACCGTCGCGAAAATTTATAAAACTGCCCCTGGTGCGATTTTGCTTTGTTAATTTTCTGTCCAGCACTTCTTCAACCTAACATAATTAATAAGGAAATTAATTATTTAGAGGCCTAAACGAAGGAATTTGGCTAAATTCCCGTAATCCCGGGTCTGTGCCCCCAATATAATTTCGTGCGCCATTTCTAATCAACCTACCAAATTTCAGCCGATTCCGACACCGTCATGAAAAATGACAAAATTGCCCCTGGTGCAATCTTTCTTTGTTAATTTTCTGTCAAGCACTTCTTCATCCTGACATAATTAATAAGGAAATTAATTATTCGGAGGCCGAAACGAAGGAATTTGGCTAAAATCCTGTGATCCCAGGTCTGTACCCCGAGTCCAATTTCGCGGGCCGTTTCCAATCAACCTACCAAATTTCGGCCCATTCCGACACCGTTGTGAAAAATGACAAAATTGCCCCTGGTGCGGTTTTGCTTTATTAATTTTCTGTCCAGCACGTCTTCAACCTGACATAATTAATGCGAAAATTAATTATTCGGAGGCCGAAACGAAGGAATTTGGCTAAAATCCTGTGATCCCAGGTCTGTACCCCGAGTCCAATTTCGCGGGCCGTTTCCAATCAACCTACCAAATTTCGGCCCATTCCGACACCGTTGTGAAAAATGACAAAATTGCCCCTGGTGCGGTTTTGCTTTATTAATTTTCTGTCCAGCACGTCTTCAACCTGACATAATTAATGCGAAAATTAATTATTCGGAGGCCGAAACGAAGGAATTTGGCTAAAATCCTGTGATCCCAGGTCTGTACCCCGAGTCCAATTTCGCGGGCCGTTTCCAATCAACCTACCAAATTTCGGCCCATTCCGACACCGTTGTGAAAAATGACAAAATTGCCCCTGGTGCGGTTTTGCTTTATTAATTTTCTGTCCAGCACGTCTTCAACCTGACATAATTAATGCGAAAATTAATTATTCGGAGGCCGAAACGAAGGAATTTGGCTAAAATCCTGTGATCCCAGGTCTGTACCCCGAGTCCAATTTCGCGGGCCGTTTCCAATCAACCTACCAAATTTCGGCCCATTCCGACACCGTTGTGAAAAATGACAAAATTGCCCCTGGTGCGGTTTTGCTTTATTAATTTTCTGTCCAGCACGTCTTCAACCTGACATAATTAATGCGAAAATTAATTATTCGGAGGCCGAAACGAAGGAATTTGGCTAAAATCCCGAGTCTATGCCACGAGTCAAATTTCGCGCGCCGTTTCCAATCAACTTGCCAAATTTCGGCCCATTCCGACACCGTTGTGAAAAATGACAAAATTGCCCCTTGTGTAGTTTTTCTTTGTTAATTTTCTGTCCAGCACTTCTTCATCCTGACATAACTAATAAGAAAATTAATTATTCGGTAGCCCAAATGAAGGAATTTGCCTAAAATCTCGTGATCCAATGTTTGGGCCCCGAGTCCAATTTTGCAGACCTTTTCCAGTCAACCTGCCAAATTTCGATCGATTCCGACACTACCGTAAAAAATGACAAAATTGCCATTAGTACGGTTTTGTGTTGTTAATTTTCTGTCCAGTACTTCTTCAACCTAACATAATTAATAGGAAAATTAATTATTCGGAGGCCCAAACGAAAGAGTTTGGCTAAAATCCCGTAATCCAGGATGTGTGCCCCGAGTCCAATTTCACGGGCCTCTTCCAATCAGCCTGCAAAATTTCGGCAAATTCTGGCACCGTTGCGAAAAGTTATACTACTGTCCCTGTTGTGGTTTTGGTTGGTTAATTTTCTATCTAGCACTTCTTCAACCTGACATTATTAATAGGGAAATTAATTATTCGGTGGCCCAAACGAAGGAATTTGGCTAATATCCCGTGATCTCAGATCAGTGCCCCGAGTCCAATTTCTCGGGCCGTTTCCAATGACCCTGCCAAATTTGGGCCGATTCCGACACTGTCGCGATAAATGAGCAAATTGCCCCTGGTGCGATTTTTCTTTGTTAATTTTCTGTCCAACACTTCTTCAATCTCACATAATTAATTCAAAAATTAATTATTCGGAGGTCCAAACGAAGGAGTTTAGCTAAAATACCATGATCCTGTGTCTGTGCCCCAAGACCAATTTCGCGGGCCATTTCCAATCAACCTGCCTAATTTCGGCCCATTCCGACACTGTCGCGACAAATGACAAAATTGCCCCTGGTGCGGTTCTTCTTTGTTAATTTTCTGACCAGCACATCTTCAACCGAACATAATTAATAAGGAAATTAATTATTAGGAGGCCCAAACGAAGGAATTTGGCTAATATCCCGTGATCCTAGGTCTGTGCCCCGAGTCCAATTTCGCGGGCCGTTTTCAATCAATCTGCTAAATTTCGACCGATTTCGACACTGTCACGACAAATGATAAAATTGCCCTTGGGGCGGTTTTTTTTGGTTAATTTTCTGTCCAACACTTCTTCATCCTGACATAATTAATAAGGCGATAATTATTCGGAGGCCCAAACGAAGGAATTTGGCTAAAATCTAGTGATCCCGGGTATGTGCCTCGAGTCCAATTTCACGCGCCATTTCCAATCAACCAACCAAATTCAGCCCATTCCGTCACTGTCGCGAAAAATTACAAAATTGCCCCTAGTGCTGTTTTGCTTTGTTAATTTTCTGTCTACCACTACTTCAACCTAACATAATTAATAAGAAAATTAATTATTCGAAGGCCCAAAGAAAGGAATTTGGTTAAAATCCTGTGATCCCGAGTCTATGCACCGAGTCCAATTTCGTGGGCAGATTCGAATCAACTTGCCAAATTTCGTACCATTCCAACACCATCGCGAAAAATGACAAAATTGCCCCTGTTACGGTTTTACTTTGTTAATTTTCTGTCCAGCACCTATTCATCCTGACATAATTAATAAGGAAATTAATTATTCGGAGGCCCAAATGAAGTAATTTGGCTAAAATCCCGTGATCCCGGGTCTTTGCACCAAGTCCAATTTCGCGGGCCATTTCCAACCAACCTACCAAATTTCGGCACATTCCGACACCATCACGAAAACCAACAAAATTGCCTCTGGAGTGATTTTGCTTTGTTAATTTTCTGACCAGCACTTCTTCACCCTAACATAATTATTAAGGAAATTAGTTATTCGGAGGCCCAAACGAAGGAATTTGGCTAATATCCCGTGATCCCGATCTATGCCCCGAGTCCAATTTCACGGGCCGTTTTCAATCAACTTGCTAAATTTCAGCCAATTCCGAAACCGTCACGACAGATGACAAAATTACCGTTGGTGCGGTTTTTCTTTGTTAATTTTCTGTCCAGTACTTCTTCAACCTGACATAATTAATACGGAAATTAGTTATTTAGAGGCCCAAACGAAAGAATTTGGCTAAAACCCCGTGATCTCAGATCCGTGTCCCAAGTCCAATTTCGCGGGCCGTTTAAAATCAACCGGCCAAATTTCGACCCATTCCGACACCGTTGCGAAAAATGACAAAATTGCCCCTAGTGCGGTTTTGCTTTGTTAATTTTCTGTCCAACACTTCTTCAACCTGACATAATTAATAAGGCAATTAATTATTCAGAGGCCTAAATGAAGAAATTTGGCTAAAATCCTGTGATCCCGGGTCTGTACCCCGAGTCCAATTTCGCGCGTCGCTTCCAATCAACCTGCCAAATTTTGGCCCATTCAGGCACTGTCACGAACAATGACAAAATAGCCCTCGGTGCGATTTTTCTTTGTTAATTTTCTGTCCAGCACTTCTTCATCCCGACATAATTTATAAGGAAATTAATTATTCGGAGGCCCAAACGAAGGAATTTGGCTAAAATCCCGTGATCCCGAGTCTGTGCCCGGAGTCCAATTTCGTAGGCCGTTTCCAGTCAACCTGCCAAAATTCGGCCCATTCCAACACTGTCACAAAAAATGACAAAATTGCCCCTGCTGCGGTTTTGCTTTGTTAATTTTCTGTCCAGCACTTCTTCAACCTAACATAATTAATAATGAAACTAATTATTTGAAGGCCTAAACGAAGGAATTTGGTTAAAATCACGTGATCCTGGGTTTGTGCCCCGAGTCCAATTTCGTGGGCCGTTTCGAATCAACCTGCCAAATTTTGGCTGATTCCGACACCGTCGCATAAAATGACAAAATTGCCCCGGGTGCGGTTTTTCTTTGTTAATTTTCTATGCATAACTTCTTCAATCTGACATAATTAATAAGGAAATTAATTATTCAGAGGCCCAAACGAAGGAATTTGGCTAATATCCCGTGATCCCAAGTTTGTGCCTCGAGTCCAATTTCATGGGCCGTTTCCAATCAACCTACCAAATTTCGACCCATTCCGACACCGTCGCGACAAATGACACTATTGCCTCAGGTGCGATTTTGCTTTGTTAATTTTCTGTCCAGCACTTCTTCAACCTGACTTAATTAATAGGGAAATTAATTATTCAGTGGCCCAAATGAAGGAATTTGGCTAAAATCCCGTGCTCCCGGGTCTCTACCCCAAGTCCAATTTCACGGGCCATTTCCAAACAACTAGCCAAATTTCGGCCCATTCCGTCACTGTCGCGAAAGATGACAAAATTTCCCCTGGTCTGGTTTTGCTTTGTTAATTTTCTGTCCACCACTACCTCAACTTGACATAATTAATAAGGAAATTAATTATTAGGAGGCTCAAACGAAGGAATTTGGCTAAAATCCCGTGATCCTGGGTCTGTGCCCCGAGTCCAATTTCGCGGGCCGTTTCCAATCAACTTGTCAAATTTCGGTCCATTCCGACACCACAGCGTAAAATGACAAAATTGCCCCTGGTGCGGTTTTGATTTGTTAATTCTCTGTCCAGCACATCTTCATTCTGACATAATTAATAAGGAAATTAATTATTCGGAGGCCCAAGCGAAGAAATTTAGCTAAAATCCCGTGATCCCGGGTCCGTGCCCCGAGTCCAATTTCGTGGGCAGTTTCTAACCAACCTACCAAATTTCGACCTATTCCGGCCCATGGTGCGGTTTTGCTTTGTTAATTTTCAGTCCAGCACTTCTTCAACCTAACATAATTAATAAGGAAATTAATTATTTGGAGGCATCTGTGCCCCGAGTCCAGTTTCGCGCGCCGTTTCCAATCAACCTGCAAAATTTGGGCCCATTCCGACACCATCGCGAAAAATGACAAAATTGCCCCTGGTGCAGTTTTTCTTTGCTAATTTTCTGTCCAGCACTTCTTCAACCTGACGTGGTTAATATGAAAATTAATTATTCGGAGGCTCAAACGAAGGAATTTGGCTAAAATCTCGTGATCTTGGGTTTGTGCCCCGAGTCCAATTTCGCAGGCCGTTTCATGTCAACCTACCAAATTTTCGCCGATTCCGACAATGTCACGAAAAATAACCGAATTGCCCCTGGTGCGGTTTTGCTTTGTTAATTTTCTGTCCAACACTTCTTCAATCTGACATAATTAACAAGGAAATTAATTATTCGGAGGCCCAAATGAAGGAATTTGGCTAATATCCCGTCACCTCGGGTTTGTGCCTCGAGTCCAATTTCGCGGGCCGTTTCCAATCGACCTACCAAATTTCGAACCATTTCTATATCATCGCGACAACTGACATTTTTGCCCCTGGTGCGATTTTGCTTTGTTAATTTTCTTTCCAGCACATCTTCAACCTGACATAATTAATTGGGAAATTAACTATTCGGTGGCCCAAGCGATGGAATTTGGCTAAAATCCAGTGAATCCGGGTCTCTGGCTTGAGTCCAATTTTGCGGGACATTTCCAATCAACCTGCTAAATTTCGGCCCATTCCGTCACCGTCGCGAAAAATGACAAAATTGTCCCTGGTGCGGTTTTGCTTTCTTAATTTTCTATCCAACACTTCTTCAGCTTGACATAATTAATAGGAAAATTAATTATTAGGAGGCCGAAACGAAGGAATTTGGCTAAAATCCCGTGATCCTGGGTCTGTGCCTCGAGTCCAATTTCGCGGGCCGTTTCCAATCAACCTGCGAAATTTCGGCCCATTTCGACACCGTCGTGATAATACGAAAATTAATTATTCGGTGGCCCGGAGGCTCAAACGAAGGAATTTGGCGCTAAAATCCCGTGATCCTGGGTCTGTGCGCCGAGTCCAATTTCACGCGCCGTTTCCAATCAACTTGCCAAATTTCAGCCCATTTCGACACCGTCGTGATAATACGAAAATTAATTATTCGGTGGCCCGGAGGCTCAAACGAAGGAATTTGGCGCTAAAATCCCGTGATCCTGGGTCTGTGCGCCGAGTCCAATTTCACGCGCCGTTTCCAATCAACTTGCCAAATTTCAGCCCATTTCGACACCGTCGTGATAATACGAAAATTAATTATTCGGTGGCCCGGAGGCTCAAACGAAGGAATTTGGCGCTAAAATCCCGTGATCCTGGGTCTGTGCGCCGAGTCCAATTTCACGCGCCGTTTCCAATCAACTTGCCAAATTTCAGCCCATTTCGACACCGTCGTGATAATACGAAAATTAATTATTCGGTGGCCCGGAGGCTCAAACGAAGGAATTTGGCGCTAAAATCCCGTGATCCTGGGTCTGTGCGCCGAGTCCAATTTCACGCGCCGTTTCCAATCAACTTGCCAAATTTCAGCCCATTTCGACACCGTCGTGATAATACGAAAATTAATTATTCGGTGGCCCGGAGGCTCAAACGAAGGAATTTGGCGCTAAAATCCCGTGATCCTGGGTCTGTGCGCCGAGTCCAATTTCACGCGCCGTTTCCAATCAACTTGCCAAATTTCAGCCCATTTCGACACCGTCGTGATAATACGAAAATTAATTATTCGGTGGCCCGGAGGCTCAAACGAAGGAATTTGGCGCTAAAATCCCGTGATCCTGGGTCTGTGCGCCGAGTCCAATTTCACGCGCCGTTTCCAATCAACTTGCCAAATTTCAGCCCATTTCGACACCGTCGTGATAATACGAAAATTAATTATTCGGTGGCCCGGAGGCTCAAACGAAGGAATTTGGCGCTAAAATCCCGTGATCCTGGGTCTGTGCGCCGAGTCCAATTTCACGCGCCGTTTCCAATCAACTTGCCAAATTTCAGCCCATTTCGACACCGTCGTGATAATACGAAAATTAATTATTCGGTGGCCCGGAGGCTCAAACGAAGGAATTTGGCGCTAAAATCCCGTGATCCTGGGTCTGTGCGCCGAGTCCAATTTCACGCGCCGTTTCCAATCAACTTGCCAAATTTCAGCCCATTTCGACACCGTCGTGATAATACGAAAATTAATTATTCGGTGGCCCGGAGGCTCAAACGAAGGAATTTGGCGCTAAAATCCCGTGATCCTGGGTCTGTGCGCCGAGTCCAATTTCACGCGCCGTTTCCAATCAACTTGCCAAATTTCAGCCCATTTCGACACCGTCGTGATAATACGAAAATTAATTATTCGGTGGCCCGGAGGCTCAAACGAAGGAATTTGGCGCTAAAATCCCGTGATCCTGGGTCTGTGCGCCGAGTCCAATTTCACGCGCCGTTTCCAATCAACTTGCCAAATTTCAGCCCATTTCGACACCGTCGTGATAATACGAAAATTAATTATTCGGTGGCCCGGAGGCTCAAACGAAGGAATTTGGCGCTAAAATCCCGTGATCCTGGGTCTGTGCGCCGAGTCCAATTTCACGCGCCGTTTCCAATCAACTTGCCAAATTTCAGCCCATTTCGACACCGTCGTGATAATACGAAAATTAATTATTCGGTGGCCCGGAGGCTCAAACGAAGGAATTTGGCGCTAAAATCCCGTGATCCTGGGTCTGTGCGCCGAGTCCAATTTCACGCGCCGTTTCCAATCAACTTGCCAAATTTCAGCCCATTTCGACACCGTCGTGATAATACGAAAATTAATTATTCGGTGGCCCGGAGGCTCAAACGAAGGAATTTGGCGCTAAAATCCCGTGATCCTGGGTCTGTGCGCCGAGTCCAATTTCACGCGCCGTTTCCAATCAACTTGCCAAATTTCAGCCCATTTCGACACCGTCGTGATAATACGAAAATTAATTATTCGGTGGCCCGGAGGCTCAAACGAAGGAATTTGGCGCTAAAATCCCGTGATCCTGGGTCTGTGCGCCGAGTCCAATTTCACGCGCCGTTTCCAATCAACTTGCCAAATTTCAGCCCATTTCGACACCGTCGTGATAATACGAAAATTAATTATTCGGTGGCCCGGAGGCTCAAACGAAGGAATTTGGCGCTAAAATCCCGTGATCCTGGGTCTGTGCGCCGAGTCCAATTTCACGCGCCGTTTCCAATCAACTTGCCAAATTTCAGCCCATTTCGACACCGTCGTGATAATACGAAAATTAATTATTCGGTGGCCCGGAGGCTCAAACGAAGGAATTTGGCGCTAAAATCCCGTGATCCTGGGTCTGTGCGCCGAGTCCAATTTCACGCGCCGTTTCCAATCAACTTGCCAAATTTCAGCCCATTTCGACACCGTCGTGATAATACGAAAATTAATTATTCGGTGGCCCGGAGGCTCAAACGAAGGAATTTGGCGCTAAAATCCCGTGATCCTGGGTCTGTGCGCCGAGTCCAATTTCACGCGCCGTTTCCAATCAACTTGCCAAATTTCAGCCCATTTCGACACCGTCGTGATAATACGAAAATTAATTATTCGGTGGCCCGGAGGCTCAAACGAAGGAATTTGGCGCTAAAATCCCGTGATCCTGGGTCTGTGCGCCGAGTCCAATTTCACGCGCCGTTTCCAATCAACTTGCCAAATTTCAGCCCATTTCGACACCGTCGTGATAATACGAAAATTAATTATTCGGTGGCCCGGAGGCTCAAACGAAGGAATTTGGCGCTAAAATCCCGTGATCCTGGGTCTGTGCGCCGAGTCCAATTTCACGCGCCGTTTCCAATCAACTTGCCAAATTTCAGCCCATTTCGACACCGTCGTGATAATACGAAAATTAATTATTCGGTGGCCCGGAGGCTCAAACGAAGGAATTTGGCGCTAAAATCCCGTGATCCTGGGTCTGTGCGCCGAGTCCAATTTCACGCGCCGTTTCCAATCAACTTGCCAAATTTCAGCCCATTTCGACACCGTCGTGATAATACGAAAATTAATTATTCGGTGGCCCGGAGGCTCAAACGAAGGAATTTGGCGCTAAAATCCCGTGATCCTGGGTCTGTGCGCCGAGTCCAATTTCACGCGCCGTTTCCAATCAACTTGCCAAATTTCAGCCCATTTCGACACCGTCGTGATAATACGAAAATTAATTATTCGGTGGCCCGGAGGCTCAAACGAAGGAATTTGGCGCTAAAATCCCGTGATCCTGGGTCTGTGCGCCGAGTCCAATTTCACGCGCCGTTTCCAATCAACTTGCCAAATTTCAGCCCATTTCGACACCGTCGTGATAATACGAAAATTAATTATTCGGTGGCCCGGAGGCTCAAACGAAGGAATTTGGCGCTAAAATCCCGTGATCCTGGGTCTGTGCGCCGAGTCCAATTTCACGCGCCGTTTCCAATCAACTTGCCAAATTTCAGCCCATTTCGACACCGTCGTGATAATACGAAAATTAATTATTCGGTGGCCCGGAGGCTCAAACGAAGGAATTTGGCGCTAAAATCCCGTGATCCTGGGTCTGTGCGCCGAGTCCAATTTCACGCGCCGTTTCCAATCAACTTGCCAAATTTCAGCCCATTTCGACACCGTCGTGATAATACGAAAATTAATTATTCGGTGGCCCGGAGGCTCAAACGAAGGAATTTGGCGCTAAAATCCCGTGATCCTGGGTCTGTGCGCCGAGTCCAATTTCACGCGCCGTTTCCAATCAACTTGCCAAATTTCAGCCCATTTCGACACCGTCGTGATAATACGAAAATTAATTATTCGGTGGCCCGGAGGCTCAAACGAAGGAATTTGGCGCTAAAATCCCGTGATCCTGGGTCTGTGCGCCGAGTCCAATTTCACGCGCCGTTTCCAATCAACTTGCCAAATTTCAGCCCATTTCGACACCGTCGTGATAATACGAAAATTAATTATTCGGTGGCCCGGAGGCTCAAACGAAGGAATTTGGCGCTAAAATCCCGTGATCCTGGGTCTGTGCGCCGAGTCCAATTTCACGCGCCGTTTCCAATCAACTTGCCAAATTTCAGCCCATTTCGACACCGTCGTGATAATACGAAAATTAATTATTCGGAGGCCCAAATGAAGGAATTTGCCTAAAATCCCGTGATCCTGGGTCTGTGCGCCGAGTCCAATTTCACGCGCCGTTTCCAATCAACCAACCAAATTTCAGCCCATTCCGTCACTGCCTCGAAAAATGACAAAATTGCCCCTGGTGTTGTTTTACTTTGTTAATTTTCTGTCCACCACTACTTCAACCTGACATAATTAGTAAGGAAATTAATTATTAGGAGGCTCAAACGAAGGAATTTGGCTAAAATCCAGTGATCCTGGGTCTGTGCCTCGAGTCCAATTTCGCGGACCGTTTCCAATCAACCTGCGAAATTTCGGCCCATTTCGACACCGTAGCGAAAATTGACAAAATTGCCCCTGGTGCGGTTTTGCTTTGTTAATTTTCTGTCCAGCACCTCTTCATCCTGACATAATTAATGAGGAAATTAATTACTTGGAGGCCCAAACAAAGGAATTTGGCTAAAATCCCGTGATCCCGGGTCCGTGCCCCGAGTCCAATTTCACGGGCAGTTTCCAACCAACCTCCCAAATTTCGGCCCATTCTGACACCGTCGTGAAAATTGACAAATTTACCCTTGGTGCGGTTTTGGCTTGTTAAGTTTTTGTCTAGCACTTCATCAACCTGACGTAATTAATAAGGAAATTAATTATTTGGAGACCCAAACGAAGGAATTTGGCTAAAGTCCCGTGATCTCGGGTCTGTTCCCCGAGTCCAATTTCGCGCCCCGTTTCCGATCAACCTGCCAAATTTGGGCCCATTCTGACACCATCGCGAAAAATGACAAAATTGCCCCCGATGCAGTTTTTCTTTGTTAATTTTCTGTCCCGCACTTCTTCAACCTGAAGTGGTTAATACGGAAAATTAATTATTCGGAGGCCGAAACGGAAGAATTTGGCCAAAATCCCGTGATCCTGGGTTAGTGCCCCGAGTCCAATTTCGCAGGCCATTTCATGTCAACCTACCAAATTTCTGTCGATTCCGACACTGTCATGAAAAATAATCGAATTGCCCCTAGTGTGGTTTTACTTTGTTAATTTTTTATCCAACACTTCTTCAATCTGACATAATTAACAAGGAAATTAATTATTTGGAGACCCAAACGAAGGAATTTAGCTAATATCCCGTGATCCTAGGTCTCTGGCCCGAGTCTAATTTCGCGGGATATTTCCAATCAACCTGCCAAATTTCGGCCCATTCCGTCATCGTCACAAAAAATGAAAAAATTGCCCCTGGTGCGATTTTACTTTTTTAATTTTCTGTCCTACACTTCTTCAACCTAACATATTTAATTGGGAAATTAATTATTAGGATGCCCAAATTAGGGAATTTGGCTAAAATCCCGTGATCCTGGGTCTGTGCCCCGAGTCCAATTTCGCGTGCCGTTTCCAATCAACCTGCCAAGTTTGAGCCCATTCCGACACCATCGTGAAAAATGACAAAATTGCCCTTGGTGCAGTTTTGATTTGTTAATTTTCTGTCTAGCACCTCTTCATCCTGACATAATTAGTAAGGAAACTAATTATTCGGAGGCCCAAACGAAGGAATTTGGCTAAAATCTGGTCATCCCGGGTTCGTGCCCCAAGTCCAATTCACGGGCCGTTTCCAATCAACCTGCCAAATTTCGGCTCATTCCGACACAGTCGCGAAAATTGACAAAATTGCCCCTGGTGCGATATTGCTTTGTTAATTTTATGTCCAGCACTTCTTCAATCTGACATAATTAATAAGGAAATTAATTATTTGGAGGCCCAAACGAAGGAATTTGGCTAAATTCCCGTGATCCCGAGTCTGTGCCCTGAGTCCAATTTCGCGCGCTGTTTCCAATCAACTTGCGAAAGTTAGGCCCATTCCGACACCGTCACGAAAAATGACAAAATTGCCCCTGGTGCAGTCTTTCTTTGTTAAATTTCTGTCCCGCGCTTCTTCAATCGGACATAGTTAATGCGGAAATTAATTATTCAGAAGCCCAAACGAAAGAGTTTGGCTAAAATCCCATAATCCTGGGTCTGTGCCCCGAGTCCAATTTGGCGGGCCACTTCCAATCAGCCTGGCAAATTTTGGCCCATTTTGGCAACGTCGCGAAAAATGACAAAATTGCCCCTGGTGCTGTTTTGCTTTGTTAATTTTCTGTCCACTACTACTTCAACCTGACATAATTAGTAAGGAAATTAATTATTAGGAGGCTCAAACGAAGGAATTTGGCTAAAATCCAGTGATCCTGGGTCTGTGCCTCGAGTCCAATTTCGCGGACCGTTTCCAATCAACCTACGAAATTTCGGCCCATTTCGACACCGTAGCAAAAATTGACAAAATTGTCCCCGGTGCGGTTTTGCTTTGTTAATTTTCTATCCAGCACCTCTTCATCCTGACATAATTAATGAGGAAAATAATTACTCGGAGGCCCAAACGAAGGAGTTTGGCTAAAATCCCGTGATCCCGGGTCCGTGCCCCGAGTCCAATTTCACGGGCCGTTTCCAACCAACCTCCCAAATTTCGGCCCATTCTGACACCGTCGCGAAAATTGACAAATTTACCCTTGGTACGGTTTTGGCTTGTTAAGTTTTTGTCTAGCACTTCATCAACCTGACATAATTAATAAGGAAATTAATTATTTGGAGACCCAAACGAAGGAATTTGGCTAAAGTCCCGTGATATCGGGTCTGTGCCCCGAGTCCAATTTCACGTGCCGTTTCCAATCAACTTGCAAAATTTGGGCCCATTCCGACACTATCGCGAAAAATGACAAAATTGCCTCCGGTGCAGTTTTTTTTTGTTAATTTTCTGTCCCGCACTTCTTCAGCCTGAAGTGGTTAATACGGAAATTAATTATTCGGAGGCCGAAACGAAGGAATTTGGCCAAAATCCCGTGATCCTGGGTTTGTGGCCCGAGTCCAATTTCGCAGGCCATTTCATGTCAACCTACCAAATTTCAGCCGATTCCGACACTGTAGCGAAAAATAACCGAATTGCCCCTAGTGTGGTTTCGGTTTGTTAATTTTTTATCCAACACTTCTTCAATCTAACATAATTAACAAGGAAATTAATTATTTGGAGGCCCAAACGATGGAATTTGGCTAATATCCCATGATCCCAGGTCTATGGCCCGAGTCTAATTTCGCGGGACATTTCCAATCAACCTGCCAAATTTCGGCCCATTCCGTCATCGTCACGAAAAATGAAAAAATTGCGCCTGGTGCGATTTTACTTTTTTAATTTTCTGTCCAACACTTCTTCAACCTAACATATTTAATAGGGAAATTAATTATTAGGATGCCCAAATGAAGGAATTTGGCTAAAATCCCGTGATCTTGGGTCTGTGCCCCAAGTCCAATTTCGCGGGCCGTTTCCAATCAACCTGCCAAGTTTCAGCCCATTCCGACACCATCGCGAAAAATGATAAAATTGCCCTTGGTGCAGTTTTGATTTGTTAATTTTCTGTCCAGCACCTCTTCATCCCGACATAATTAGTAAGGAAACTAATTATTCGGAGGCCCAAACGAAGGAATTTGGCTAAAATCTCGTGATCCCGGGTTCGTGCCCCGAGTCCAATTCACGGGCCGTTTCCAATCAACCTGCCAAATTTCGGCTCATTCCGACACAGTTGTGAAAATAGACAAAATTGCCCCTGGTGCGATATTGCTTTGTTAATTTTATGTCCAGCACTTCTTCAATCTGACATAATTAATAAGGAAATTAATTATTCGAAAGCCCAAACGAAGGAATTTGGCTAAATTACCGTGATCCCGGGTCTGTGCCCCGAGTCCAATTTCGCGCTCTGTTTCCAATCAACCTACGAAATTTCGGCCCATTCCGACACCGTCGCGAAAAATGTAAAAATTGCCCCTGGTGCAGTCTATCTTTGTTAATTTTCTGTCCCGCGCTTCTTCAACTGGACACAGTTAATACGGAAATTAATTATTCGGAGGCCCAAACGAAAGAGTTTGGCTAAAATCCCGTAATCCTGGGTCTATGCCCCGAGTCCAATTTGGCGGGCCGCTTCCAATCAGCCTGCTAAATTTCGGCCCATTCCGGCAACGTCGCGAAAAATGACAAAATTGCCCCTGGTGCGGTTTTGCTTTGTTAATTTTCTGTCCAGCACTTCTTCAACCTGACATAATTAATAAAAAAATTAATTATTCGGAGGCCCAAACGAAGGAATTTTGCTAATATCTCGTGATCCCAGGTATGTGCCTTGAGTTCAATTTCGCGGGCCGTTTTCAATCAATCTGCTAAATTTCGGCCGATTCCGACACATTCGCGACAAATGACAAAATTGCCCCTGGGGCGGTTTTTCTTTGTTAATTTTTTGTCCAGCACTTCTTCATCCTTACATAATTAATAAGGAGATTAATTATTCGGAGGCCCAAACGAAGGAATTTGGCCAAAATCCCGTGGTCCTGGGTCTGTGCCCCGAGTCCAATTTTACGCGCCGTTTCCAATCAACCAACCAAATTTTGGCCCATTCCGTCACTCTCGTGAAAAATGACAAAATTGCCCCTGGTGCTGTTTTGCTTTGTTAATTTTCTGTCCACCACTACTTCAACCTGACACAATTAGTAAGGAAATTAATTATTAGGAGGCTCAAACGAAGGAATTTGGCTAAAATCCAGTGATCCTGGGCCTGTGCCCTGAGTCCAATTTCGCGGGCCATTTCCGATCAACCTGCAAAATTTCGGCCCATTTCGACACCGTTGCGAAAATTGACAAAATTGCCCCTGGTGCGATTTTGCTTTGTTAATTTTCTGTCCAGCACCTCTTCATCCTAACATAATTAATGAGGAAATTAATTACTCGGAGGCTCAAACGAAGGAATTTGGCTAAAATCCCGTGATCCTGGGTCCGTGCCCCAAGTTCAATTTCACGGGCCGTTTCCAACCAACCTCCCAAATTTCGGCCCATACTGACACCGTCGCGAAAATTGACAAAATTACCTTTGGTGCGGTTTTGGCTTGTTAAGTTTTTGTCTAGTACTTCATCAACCTGACGTAATTAATAAGGAAATTAATTATTTGGAGACCCAAACGAAGGAATTTGGCTAAAGTCCCGTGATCTCGGGTCTGTGTCCCGAGTCCAATTTCGCGCGCCGTTTCCAATCAACCTGCCAAATTTGGGCCATTCCGACACCATCGCGAAAAATGACAAAATTACCCCCAGTGCAGTTTTTCTTTGTTAATTTTCTGTCCCGCACTTCTTCAACCTGAAGTGGTTAATATGGAAATTAATTATTCGGAGGCCGAAACGAAGGAATTTGGCCAAAATCCCGTGATCCTGGGTTTGTGCCCCGAGTCCAATTTCGCAGGCCATTTCATGTCAACCTACCAAATTTCTGCCAATTCCGACACTGTCGCGAAAAATAACCGAATTGCCCCTGGTGTGGTTTTGCTTTGTTAATTTTTTATCCAACACTTCTTCAATCTGACATAATTAACAAGGAAATTAATTATTTGGAGGCCCAAACGAAGGAATTTGGCTAATATCCCGTGATCCCAGGTCTCTGGCCCGAGTCTAATTTCGCGGGACATTTCCAATCAACCTGCCAAATTTCGGCCCATTCCGTCATCGTCGCGAAAAATGAAAAAATTGCCCCTGGTGCGATTTTACTTTTTTAATTTTCTGTCCAACACTTCTTCAACCTAACATATTTAATAGGGAAATTAATTATTAGGATGCCCAAATGAAGGAATTTGGCTAAAATCCCGTGATCCTGGGTTTGTGCCCCGAGTCCAATTTCGCGGGCCGTTTCCAATCAACCTGCCAAGTTTCAGCCCATTCCGACACCATCGCGAAAAATGACAAAATTGCCCTTGGTGCAATTTTGATTTGTTAATTTTCTGTCCAGCACCTCTTCATCCTGACATAATTAGTAAGGAAACTAATTATTCCGAGGCCCAAACGAAGGAATTTGGCTAAAATCTCGTGATCCCGGGTTCGTGCCCCGAGTCCAATTTTACGGGCCGTTTCCAATCAACCTGCCAAATTTCGGCTCATTCCGACACTGTCGCGAAAATTGACAAAATTGCCCCTGGTGCGATTTTGCTTTGTTAATTTTCTGTCCAGCACCTCTTCATCCTGACATAATTAATGAGGAAATTAATTACTCGGAGGCCCAAACGAAGGAATTTGGCTAAAATCCCGTGATCCCGGGTCCGTGCCCCAAGTCCAATTTCACGGGCCGTTTCCAACCAACCTCCCAAATTTCGGCCCATACTGACACCGTCGCGAAAATTGACAAAATTACCCTTGGTGCGGTTTTGGCTTCTTAAGTTTTTGTCTAGCACTTCATCAACCTCACATAATTAATAAGGAAATTAATTATTTGGAGACCCAAACAAAGGAATTTGGCTAAAGTCCCGTGATCTCGGGTCTGTGTCCCGAGTCCAATTTCGCGCGCCGTTTCCAATCAACCTGCCAAATTTGGGCCCATTCCGACACCATCGCGAAAAATGACAAAATTACCCCCGGTGCAGTTTTTCTTTGTTAATTTTCTGTCCCGCACTTCTTCAACCTGAAGTGGTTAATACGGAAATTAATTATTCGGAGGCCGAAACGAAGGAATTTGGTCAAAATCCCGTGATCCTGGGTTTGTGCCCCGAGTCAAATTTCGCAGGCCATTTCATGTCAACCTACCAAATTTCTGCCAATTCCGACACTGTCGCGAAAAATAACTGAATTGCCCCTGGTGTGGTTTTGCTTTGTTAATTTTTTATCCAACGCTTCTTCAATCTGACATAATTAACAAGGAAATTAATTATTTGGAGGCCCAAACGAAGAAATTTGGCTAATATCCCGTGATCCCAGGTCTCTGGCCTGAGTCTAATTTCGCGGGACATTTCCAATAACCTGCCAAATTTCGGCCCATTCCGTCATCGTCGCGAAAAATGAAAAAATTGCCCCTGGTGCGATTTTACTTTTTTAATTTTTTGTCCAACACTTCTTCAACCTAACATATTTAATAGGGAAATTAATTATTAGGATGCCCAAATGAAGGAATTTGGCTAAAATCCCGTGATCCTGGGTCTGTGCCCCGAGTCCAATTTTGCGGGCCGTTTCCAATTAACCTGCCTAGTTTCAGCCCATTCCGACACCATCGCGAAAAATGACAAAATTGCCCTTGGTGCAATTTTGATTTGTTAATTTTCTGTCCAGCACCTCTTCATCCTGACATAATTAGTAAGGAAACTAATTATTCCGAGGCCCAAACGAAGGAATTTGGCTAAAATCTCGTGATCCCGGGTTCGTGCCCCGAGTCCAATTTTACGAGCCGTTTCCAATCAACCTGCCAAATTTCGGCTCATTTCGACACTGTCGCGAAAATTGACAAAATTGCCCCTGGTGCGATTTTGCTTTGTTAATTTTCTGTCCAGCACCTCTTCATCCTGACATAATTAATGAGGAAATTAATTACTCGGAGGCCCAAACGAAGGAATTTGGCTCAAATCCCGTGATCCCAGGTTCGTGCCCCAAGTCCAATTTCACGGGCCGTTTCCAACCAACCTCCCAAATTTCGGCCCATACTGACACCGTCGCGAAAATTGACAAAATTACCCCTTGTGCGATATTGCTTTGTTAATTTTATGTCCAGCACTTCTTCAATCTGACATAATTAATAAGGAAATTAATTATTCGGAGGCCCAAACGAAGGAATTTGGCTAAATTCCCGTGATCCCGGGTCTGTGCCCCGAGTCCAATTTCACGCGCAGTTTCCAATCAACCTGCGAAATTTCGGCCCATTCTGACACCATCGTGAAAAATGTAAAAATTGCCCCTGGTGCAGTCTTTCTTTGTTAATTTTCTGTCCCGCGCTTCTTCAACCGGACATAGTTAATACGGAAATTAATTATTCGGAGGCCCAAACGAAAGAGTTTGGCTAAAATCCTGTAATCCTGGGTCTGTGCCCCGAGTCCAATTTGGCGGGCCGCCTCCAATCAGCCTGCCAAATTTCGGCCCATTCCGACACCATCAAGACAAATGACAAAATTGTCACTGGTGCGATTTTTCTTTCCTAATTTTCTGTACAACACTTCTTCAACCTGACATAATTAATATGAAAATTAATTATTCGGAGGCCCAAACGAAGGAATTTGGCTAAAATCCCGTGATCCCGGGTCTGTGCCACGAGTCAAATTTCGCGCGCCGTTTCTAATCAACATGCCAAATTTCAGCCCATTCCGACACCGTCGTGAAAAATGACAAAATTGCCCCTGGTGCAGTTTTTCTTTGTTAATTTTCTTTCCAGCACTTCTTCATCTTGACATAACTAATAAGAAAATTAATTATTTGGAGGCCCAAACGACAGAATTTGGCTAAAATCCCGTGATCCAAGGTTTGGGCCCAAAGTCCAATTTCGCAGGCCTTTTCCAGTCAACCTGCCAAATTTCGGCCGATTCCGACACTGTCGTAAAAAATGACAAAATTGCCACTGGTGCGGTTTTGTGTTGTTAATCTTCTGTCCAGCACTTCTTCAACCTAACATAATTAGTACGAAAATTAATTATTCGGAGGCCCAAACGAAAGTGTTTGGCTAAAATCCCGTAATCGTGCATCTGTGCCCCGAGTCCAATTTCGCGAGCTGCTTCTAATCAGCCTGCCAAATTTCGGCCGATTCCGACACCGTCGTGAAAAATAATACTACTGCCCCTATTGTGGTTTTGCTTTGTTAATTTTCTGTCCAACACTTCTTCAACCTGACATAATTAATAGGGAAATTAATTATTCGGTGGCCCAAATGAAGGAATTTGGCTAATATCCCGTGATCCCGGATCAATGCCCCGAGTCCAATTTCTCGGGCCGTTTTCAATGAACCGGCCAAATTTTGACCGATTCCAACACCATCACGATAAATGAGAAAATTGCCCCTGGTGCGATTTTTCTTTGTTAATTTTCTGTCCAACACTTCTTCAACCTCACATAATTAATTCGAAAATTAATTATTCGGAGGTCCAAACAAAGGAGTTTAGCTAAAATCCCGTGATCCTGTGTCTGTGCCCAGAGTCCAATTTCGCGGGTCGTTTCCGAATCAACCAACTAAATTTCGGCCCATTCTAACACCATTGCGACAAATAACACAACTGCCCCTGGTGCGATTTTACTTCGTTAATTTTCTGCCAGCACTTATTCAACCTGACAAAATTAAAAGGGAAATTAATTATTTGGTGTTCCAAACGAAGGAATTTGGCTAAAATCCCATGATCCTAGGTCTGTACCCCGAGTCCAATTTCGAGCGCCGTTTCCAATCAACTTGTCAAATTTCGGTCCATTCCGCCACCGTCGCGAAAAATGACAAAATTGCTCTGGTGCGGTTTCGCTTTGTAAATTTTATGTCCAACAATTCTTCAACCTGACATAATTAATAACGAAATTAATTATTAGGAGGCCCAAACGAAGGAATTTGGCTAAAATCTCGTGATTCTAGGTCGGTGCCCTGAGTCCAATTTCGCGGGCCATTTCCAATCAACCTGCCAAATTTCGGCCCATTTCGGCACCGTCGCGAAAAATGACAAAATTGCCCCTGGTGCGATTTTGCTTTGTCAATTTTCTGTCCAGCACTTCTTCAACCTGACATAATTAATAAGAAAATTAATTATTCGAAGGCCCAAACAAAGGAATTTGGCTAATATCCCGTGATCCCGGGTCTGTGCCCCGAGTCCAATTTTGTGGGCCGTTTTCAATCAATCTGCTAAATTTCGGTCGATTCTGACACCGTCGCGACAAATGACAAAATTAACCCTGGGGCGGTTTTTCTTTGTTAATTTTCTGTCCAGCACTTCTTCATCCTGACATAATTAATAAGGAGATTAATTATTCGGAGGCCCAAACGAAGGAATTTGGCTAAAATCCCGTGATCCCGGGTCTGTGCCCTGAGTCCAATTTCACGCGCCGTTTCCAATCAACCAACCAAATTTCGGCCCTTTCCGACGCTATCCCGAAAATTGACAAAATTGTCCCTGGTGCGGTTTTGCTTTATTAAGTTTCTGTCCAGTACTTCTTCAACCTGACTTAATTAATAGGAAAATTAATTATTCAGTGGCCCAAATGAAGAAATTTAGCTAAAATCCCGTGATCCCGGGTCTCTGCCCCGAGTCCAATTTCGCTGGCCATTTCCAATCAACCTGCCAAATTTCAGCCCATTCCGCCACTGTCGTAAAAAATGACAAAATTGCCCTTGGTGCGGTTTTGCTTTGTTAATTTTCTGTCTAGCACCTCTTCATCCTGACATAGTTAATGAGGAAATTAATTACTCGAAGGCCCAAATGAAGGAATTTGGCCAAAATCTCGTGATCTTGGGTCCGTGCCACAAGTTCAATTTCGCGGGCCGTTTCAAACCAACTTCCCAAATTTCGGCCCATTCCGACCCGGTCGCAAAAATTTACAAAATTGCCCCCGATGCGGTTTTGCTTTGTTAAGTTTCTGTCCAGCACTTCATCAACCTGACATAATTTATAAGGAAATTAATTAGTTGGAGGCCGAAACGAAGGAATTTGGCTAAAGTCCCGTGATCCCAGGTCTGTGCCTCGAGTCCAATTTCGCGCGCCATTTCCAATCAACCCACAAAATATGGGCCCATTCCGACACAATCGCGAAAAATGACAAAATTGCCCCCGGTGCAGTTTTTCTTTGCTAATTTTTTTGTCCTGCACTTCTTCAACCCGAAGTGGTTAATACGAAAATTAATTATTCGGAGGCCGAAACGAAGGAATTTGGCCAAAATCCCGTGATCCTGGGTTTGTGCCCCGAGTCCAATTTCACAGGCCGTTTCATGTCAACCTACCAAATTTCTGTAGATTCTGACACTGTTACGAAAAATAACCGAATTGCTGCTGGTGCGGTTTTGCTTTGTTAATTTTCTGTCCAACACTTCTTCAATCTGACATAATTAACAAGGAAATTAATTATTTGGAGGCCCAAACGAAGGAATTTGGCTAATATCCCGTGATCCCGGGTCTCTGGCCCGAGTCAAATTTCGCGGGACTTTTCCAATCAACTTACCAAATTTCGGCCCATTCCGTCATCGTCGCGAAAAATGAAAAAATTGCCCCTGGTGCGGTTTTGCTTTTTTTAATTTTCTGTCCAACAATTCTTCAACCTGACATATTTAATGGGGAAATTAATTACTAGGATGCCCAAATGAAGGAATTTGGCTAAAATCCCGTGATCCTAGGTCTGTGCCCCGAGTCCAATTTTGCGGGCCGTTTGCAATCAACCTGCCAAATTTCGGCCCATTCCAACACCATCGCAAAAAATGACAAAATTACCCTTGGTGCAGTTTTGATTTGTTAATTTTCTATCCAGAACCTCTTCATCCTGACATAATTAGTAAGGAAATTAATTATTCGGAGGCCCAAACGAAGGAATTTGGCTAAAATCTTGTGATCCTGGGTCCGTGCCCCGAGTCCAATTTTGCGGGCCGTTTCCAATCAACCTGCCAAATTTCAGCTCATTCCGACACTGTCGCGAAAATTGACAAAATTGCCCCTGGTGCGATTTTGCTTTGTTAATTTTCTTTCCAGCACTTCTTCAACCTGACATAATTAATAAGGAAATTAATTATTCAGAGGGCCAAATGAAGGAATTTGGCTAAATTCCCATGATCTCGGGTTTGTGCCCCGAGTCCAATTTCGCGCGCTGTTTCCAATCAACCTGCCAAATTTTGGCCCATTCCGACACCATGGCAAAAAATGATAAAATTACACTTGGTGCAGTCTTTCTTTGTTAATTTTCTGTCCTGCACTTCTTCAACCTGACATAATTAATACGGAAATTAATTATTCGGAGGCACAAATGAAGGAGTTTGGCTAAAATCCCGTAATCCTGGGTCTGTGCCCCAAGTCCAATTTCGCAGGCCATTTCCAATCAACCTGCCAAATTTCGGCCTACTCCGATACCGTCGCGAAAAATGACACAACTGCCCTGGTGTAGTTTTGCTTTGTTAGTTTTCTCCCCGACACTTCTTCAACCTGACATAATTAATAGGGAAATTTATTATTCGGCGGCCCATGAAGTAATTTGGCTAATATCCCGTGATCCCAGGTTTGTGCCCCGAGACCAATTTCGTGGGCCGTTTCCAATGAACCTACCAAATTCCGGCTGATTTCAACACCGTCGCGATAAATGACAAAACTGCACCTGGTGCGATTTTTCTTTGTTAATTTTCTATCCAACACTTCTTCAACCTGACATAATTAATAGGGAAATTAATTATTCGGAAGCCCAAGCGATGGAGTTTGGCTAAAATCCTGTGATCCTGTGTCTTTGCCCCGAGTCCAATTTCGCAGGCCGTTTCCAATCAACCTGCCAAATTTCGGCCCATTCTAACTCCGTCACGACAAATGACACTACTACCCCTGGTGCAAATTTGCTTTCTTAATTTTCTGTCCAACACTTCTACAACTTGACATAATTAATGGAGAAATTAATTATTCGGTGGCCGAAACGAAGGAATTTGGCTAAAATCCCGTGATCCCAGGTCTGTACCCCGAGTCCAATTTTGCGCGCCGTTTCCAATCAACCTGCCAAATTTCGGCCCATTTCGACACTGTCGCGAAAAATGACAAAATTGCCCCTGGTGCGGTTTTGCTTTGTTAATTTTCTATCCAGTACTTCTTTAACCTGACATAATTAATAAGGAAATTAATTATTCGGAGGCCCAAACGAAGGAATTTGGCTAAAATTCCGTGATCCTGGGTCTGCGCCTCGAGTCAAATTTCTCGCGCCGTTTCTAATCAACCTGCCAAATTTCGGCCTATTCCGACACCGTCATGAAAAATGACAAAATTGCCTCTGGTGCAGTTTCTCTTTGTTAATTTTCTGACCAGCACTTAGTCATCCTGACATAACTAATAAGGAAATTAATTATTCGAAGGCCCAAACGAAGGAATATGGCTAAAATCCCGTGATCCAAGGTTTTGGCCCCGAGTCCAATTTCGCAGGCGTCCTGTCAACCTGCCAAATTTCGGCCGATTCCGACACTGTCGCAAAAATGACAAAATTGTCACTAGTGCGGTTTTGTGTTGTTAATTTTCTGTCCAGCACTTCTTCAGCCTAACATAATTAATACGAAAATTAATTATTCGGAGGCCCAAACGAAAGAGTTTGGCTAAAATCCCGTAATCCTGGGTCTGTGCCCCGAGTCCAATTTTGCGGGCCATTTCCAATCAGCTAGCCAAATTTCGGCCGATTTCGACACCATAGTGAAAAATAATACTACTGCCCCTAGTGTGGTTTTGCTTTGTTAATTTTCTATCCAGCACTTTTTCAACCTGACATAATTAATAGGGAAATTAATTATTTGGTGGCCCAAACGAAGGAATTTGGCTAATATCTCGTGATCCCTAGTCTGTACCCCAAGTCCAATTTCGAGCGTCGTTTACAATCAACTTGTCAAATGTCAGCCCATTTCGTCACCGTCTTGAAAAATGACATTACCCCTTGTGCAGTTTTGCTTTGTTAACTCTCTGTCCAACACTTCTTCAACCTGACATAATTAATATGAAAATTAATTATTCGGAGGCCCAAACGAAGGAATTTGGCTAAAATCCCATGATCCTGGGTCTGTGCCCCGAGACCAATTTCGCTGGACATTTCCAATCAACCTACTAAATTCAGCCCATTCCGACGCTGCCGCGACAAATGACAAAATTGCCCTTGGTTTGGTTTTTCTTTGTTTATTTTCTAACCAGCGCATCTTCAACCTGACATAATTAATAAGGAAATTAATTATTAGGAGGCCTAAATGAAGGAATTTGTCTAAAATTCCGTGATCCTGGGTTTGTGCCCCCAGACCAATTTCATCGGTCGATTCCAATCAACCTGCCAAATTTCGACTCATTCTGACACCGTTGCGAAAAATGACAAAATTTGTGCTGGTGCGGTTTTGCTTTGTTAATTTTCTGTCCAGCACCTCTTCATCCTGACATAATTAATAAGGAAATTAATTATTCGAAGGCCCAAACGAAGGAATTTAGCTAAAATCCCATGATCTTGGGTTCGTGCCGCGAGTCCAATTTCACGGGCAGTTTCCAATCAACCTGCCAAATTTCAGCCCATTCCGACACTGTCGCGAAAATTAACAAAATTGCCCCTGGTGCAGTTTTGCTTTGTTAATTTTCTGTCAAGCACTTCTTCAACCTGACGTAATTAATAAGGAAATTAATTATTCGGAGGCCCAAATGAAGGAATTTGGCTAAAGTCCCGTGATCTCGGGTCTATGCCCCGAGTCCAATTTCACGCACCGTTTCCAATCAACCTGCCAAATTTGGGGCCATTCCAACACCGTCGCGAAAAATGACAAAATTGCCACAGGTGCAGTTTTTCTTTGTTAATTTTCTGTCAAGCACTTCTTCGTCCTAACATAATTAATGAGGAAATTAATTATTCGGAGGCCCAAATGAAGCAATTTGGCTAAATTCCCGTGATCATGGGTTTGTACCCCGAGTCCAATTTCGCAGGCCGTTTAAAGTCAACTTACCAAATTTCGGCTGATTTCAACACTGTCGCGAAAAATGACAAAATTGCCCCTGGTGCGGTTTTGCTTTGTTAATTTCCTGTCCAGCACTTCTTAACCATGACATAATTAATATGGAAATTAATTATTCAGAGGACCAAACAAAGAAATTTGGCTAAAATCCCGTGGTGCCGGGTCTGTGCCCCGAGTCCTATTTCGATCGCCGTTTCTAATCAACTTGCCAAATTTCTACCCATTTCGACACCATCGTGAAAAATGACAAAATTGCCCTTGGTGCTATTTTTCTTTGTTAATTTTCTGTCCAGCACTTCTTCATCCTGACATAACTAATAAGGAAATTAATTATTCGGAAGCCCAAACGAAGTAATTTGGCTAAAATCCCGAGATTCTGGGTTTGGGTCCTGAGTCCAATTTCCCAAGCTGTTTCCAGTCAACCTGCCAAATTTCGGTCGATTCCGACACTGTCGCAAAAAATGGCAAAATTGCCCTTGGTGCGATTTTGCTTTGTTAATTTTTTGTCCAGTACTTCTTCAATTTGACATAATTAATAAGGAAATTAATTATTCGGAGGCCCAAACGAAGGAATTTGGCTAAATTCCCGTGATCCCGGGTCTGTGCCTTGAGTCCAATTTCGCGCGCCGTTTCCAATCAACCTGCTAAATTTCAGCCTATTCCGATACCGTCACGAAAAATGACTAAATTGCCCCTGGTACAGTCTTTCTTTGTTAATTTTCTGTCAAGCACCTCTTCATCGTGACATAATTAATCTGGAAATTAATTATTTGGAGGCCCAAACGAAGGAATTTGGTTAAAATCCCGTGATCATGGGTTTGTGCCCCGAGTCCAATTTCGTAGGCCGTTTCCAGTCAACCTACCAAATTTCGGACGATTCCGACACTGTCACGAAAAATGATAAAATTGCCCGTGGTGCGGTTTTACTTTATTAATTTTCTGTCCAGCACCTCTTCAACCTGACATAATTAATACGAAAATTAATTATTCGGAGGCACAAACGAAGGAGTTTGGCTAAAATCTCATAATCCTGGGTCTGTGCACCAAGTCTAATTTCGCGGGCCGTTTCCAATCAACCTACCAAATTTCGGTCGATTTCGACATCGTCGCAAAAAATGACATAATTGCCCCTAGTGCGGTTTAGCTTTGTTAATTTTCTCTCCAGCACTTCTTCAACCTGACATAATTAATAGGGAAATTAATTATTCGGTGGCCCAGACGAAGGAATTTGGCTAATATCCTGTGATCCCGAGTTTGTGCCCCGAGTCCAATTTCATGGGCCATTTCCAATCAACCTGCAAAATTTCGGTCGATTCCGACACCATCGCGAAAAATGACAAAATTGCCCCTGTTGTGGTTTTGCTTTGTTAATTTTCTATCTAGCACTTCTTCAACCTAACATAATTAATAAGGAAATTAATTATTCGGTGGCCCAAACGATGGAATTTAGCTAATATCCCGTGATCCCTGGTCTGTGCCCCGAGTCCAATTTAGCGTGTCGTTTCCAGTCAACCTACCAAATTTTGGCCCATTCCAACACCATCACGAAAAACGACAAAATTGCCCCTGGTGCAGTTTTTCTTTGTTAATTTTTTGTCCAGCAGTTCTTCATCTAGATATAACAAATAAGGAAATTAATTATTCGGCGGCCCAAACGATGGAATTTGGCTAAAATCTCGTGATCCTATGTTTGGACTCCGAGTCCAATTTCCAAGGTCGTATCCAGTCAACCTGCCAAATTTCGGCCGATTCCGACACTTTCGCAAAAAATGACAAAATTACGCCTGGTGTCGTTTTGCTTTGCTAATTTTCTGTCCAGCACATCTTCAACTTGACATAATTAATGAGGAAGTTAATTATTCAGAGGCCCAAACGGAGGAATTTGGCTAAAATATTGTGATCCCGGTTCTGTGCCCCGAGTCCAATTTCGCGTGGCGTTTCCAATCAACCTGCCAACTTTCGGCCCATTCCGACACCGTCGTGAAAAATAATAAAATTGCCCCTGGTGCAGTTTTTCTTTGTTAATTTTCTAGCCAGTATTTCTTCATCCTGACATAACTAATAAGGAAATTAATTGTTCGGAGGCCCAAATGAAAGAATTTGGCTAAAATCCCGTGATCCTGGGTTTGTTCCCCGACTCCAATTTCGCAGGCCGTTTCCAGTCAACCTGCCAAATTTCGGTTGATTCCGACACTGTCGCAAAAAAATGACAAAATTGCCCCTAGTGCGGTTTTGCTTTGTTAATTTTCTATCCCGCACTTCTTCAACCTCACATAATTAATACGGAAATTAATTATTCGGATGCCCAAATGAGAGAGTTTGGCTAAAATCCCGTAATCCTGGGTCTGTGCCCAGAGTCCAATTTCGCGGGCCGTTTCCAATCAACCTACCAAATTTCGGCCGCTTCCGACACCGTCGCGAAAAATGACACTACTGCCCCTAGTGTGGTTTTGCTTTGCTAATTTTCTGTCTAGCACTTCTTCAACCCAACATAATTAATGGGAAAATTAATTATTCGGTGGCCGAAACGATGTAATTTGACTAAAATCCCGTGATCCCAGGTCTGTACCCTGAGTCAAATTTCGCGCGCCATTTCCAATCAACCTGCCAAATTTCGGCCCATTCCGACACTGTTGTGAAAAATGGCAAAATTGCCCCTGGTGTGGTTTTTCTTTGTTAATTTTCTGTCCAACACTTCTTCAACCTAACATAATTAATAAGGAAATTAATTATTCGGAGGCCCAAACGAAGGAATTTGGCTAAAATCTCGTGATCCTGGGTCTGTTCCCCAAGTCAAATTTCGCGCGCCGTTTCCAATCGACCTGCCAAATTTCGGCCCATTCTGACACCGTCGTGAAAAATGACAAAATTGCCCCTGGTGCAGTTTTTCTTTGTTAATTTTCTGTCTAGCACTCCTTCATCCTGACATAACTAATAAGGAAATTAATTATTCGGAGGCCCAAATGAAGGAATTTGGCTAAAATCCCGTGATCCTGGGTTTGGGCCTTGAGTCCATTTTCGCAGGCCGTTTCTAGTCAACCTGCCAAATTTCGGCCGATTCCGACACTGTCGTAAAAACTGAGAAAATTGCCACTGGTGCGGTTTTGTGTTGTTAATTTTCTGTCCAGTACTTCTTCAACCTAACATAAGTAATACGAAAATTAATTTTTCGGAGGCCCAAACGAAAGAGTTTGGCTAAAATCCCGTAATCCTGGGTCTGTGCCCCGAGTCCAATTTCGCGAGCCGTTTCCAATCAGCCTGCTGAATTTCTGCCGATTCCGACACCGTCGCGAAAAATGATACTACTGGCCCTGGTGTGTTTTTGCTTTGTTAATTTTCTGTCCAGCACTTCTTCAACATGACATAATTAATAGGGAAATTAATTATTCGGTGGCCCAAACGAAGGAATTTGGCTAATATCCCGTAATCCAGGGTCAGTGCCCCGAGTCCAATTTCTCGGGCCGTTTCAAATGAACCTACCAAATTTCGATCGATTCCGACACCATCACCGTCGTGATAAATGAGCTAATTGCCGTTGGTGCGGTTTTTCTTTGTTAATTTTATGTCCAACACTTCTTCAACCTCACATAATTAATTCGGAAATTAATTATTCGGAGGCCCAAACAAAGGAGTTTGGCTAAAATCCCGTGATCCTGTGTCTGTGCCCCGAGTCCAATTTCGCGGGCCGTTTTCAAATCAACCTGCCAAATTTCGACCCATTCTGACACCGTCACCGTCGTGATAAATGAGCAAATTGCCCCTGGTGCGGTTTTCCTTTGTTAATTTTATGTCCAACACTTCTTCAACCTCACATAATTAATTCGGAAATTAATTATTTGAAGGCCCAAACAAAGGAGTTTGGCTAAAATCCCGTGATCCTGTGTCTGTGCCCCGAGTCCAATTTCGAGCGCCGTTTCCAATCAACTTGTCAAATTTCGGCCCATTCCGTCACCGTCGCGAAAAATTACAAAATTGCCCCTGGTGCGGTTTTGCTTTGTTAATTTTCTGTCAAACACTTCTTCAACCTGACATAATTAATAAGAAAATTAATTATTCGGAGGTCGAAACGAAGGAATTTGGCTAAAATCCTGTGATCCTGGGTTTGTGCCCCGAGTCCAATTTCGCAGGGCGTTTCCAATCAACCTGCCAAATTGCGGCCGATTTCAACACCGTCGCGACAAATGACAAATTTGGCCCCGGTGCAATTTTTCTTTGTTAATTTTTCGTCTAGCACTTCTTCAACATGACATAATTAATACGGAAATCAATTATTTGGAGGCCCAAACGAAGGAGTTTGGCTAAAATCCCATGATCCTGGGTCTGTGCCCCGAGACCAATTTCGCGGGCCGTTTCCAATCAACCTGCTAAATTTCGACCCAGTCCGACACAGTCACGACAAATGACAAAATTGCCCCAGGTGCGGTTTTTCTTTGTTAATTTTCTGACCAGCACATCTTCAACCTGACATAATTAATACGAAAATTAATTATTAGAAGGCCCAAATGAAGGAAGTTGGCTAAAATCCCGTGATCCTGGGTCTGTGCCCCGAGTCCAATTTCGTGGGCCGATTCCAATCAACCTACAAAATTTCGGCTCATTCCGATACCGTGGCGAAAAATGACAAAATTTGCGCTGGTGTAGTTTTACTTTGTTAATTTTATATCTAGCACCTCCTCATCCTGACATAATTAATAAAGAAATTAATTATTCGGAGGCCCAAATGAAGGAATTTGGCTAAAATCCCGTGATCCCGGGTCAGTGCCCCGAGTCCAATTTCGCGGGCCGTTTCCAATCAACCTGCCAAATTTCAACCCATTCCGACACCGTCACGAAAATTGACAAAATTGCCCCTGGTGCAATTTTGCTTTGTTAATTTTCTGTACAGCACTTCTTAAACCTGACATAATTAATGAGGAAATTAATTATTCGAATGCCCAAACGAAGGGATTTGACTAAAGTCACGTGATCCCAGGTCTATGCCACGAGTCCAATTTCGCGCGCCGTTTCCCATCAACCTGCCAAATTTGGACCCATTCCGACACTGTCGCGAAAAATGACAAAATTGCCCCTGGTGCAGTTTTTCTTTGTTAATTTTCTGTCAAGCACTTCTTGATCCTAACATAATTAATAAGGAAATTAATGATTTGGAGGCCCAAACGAAGGAATTTGGGTAAAATCCTGTGATCCTGGGATTGTGCCCCAAGTCCAATTTTGTAGGCCATTTAAAGTCAACCTGCCAAATTTCTACCGATTTCGGTACAGTCGCGAAAAATGACAAAATTGCCCCTGATGCGATTTTGCTTTGTTAATTTCCTGTCCAGCACTTCTTCAACCTGACATAATTAATAAGGAAATTAATTATTCGGAGGCCCAAGCGAAGGAATTTGGCTAAAATCCCATGATCACGGGTCTGTGCCCCGAGTCCAATTTCGCGGGCCACGAAAATTGACAAAATTGCCCCTGATGCGATTTTGCTTTGTTAATTTCCTGTCCAGCACTTCTTCAACCTGACATAATTAATAAGGAAATTAATTATTCGGAGGCCCAAGCGAAGGAATTTGGCTAAAATCCCATGATCACGGGTCTGTGCCCCGAGTCCAATTTCACGCGCCGTTTGCAATCAAACCTGCCAAATTTCGGCCCATTTCGACACCGTCGTGAAAAATGACAAAATTGACCTTGGTGCAGTTTTTCTTTGTTAATTTTCTGTCCAGCACTTCTTCATTTTAACATAACTAATAAGGAAATTAATTATTCAGAGGCCCAAACGAAGGAATTTGGCTAAAATCCCGTGATCTTGGGTTTGGGCCACGAGTCCAATTTCGCATGCCGTTTTCGGTCAACCTGCCAACTTTTGGCCGATTCCGACACTGTCGCAAAAAAATGACAAAATTGCCCCTGGTGCGGGTTTGCTTTGTTAATTTTCTGTCCACTTCTTCAACCTGACATAATTAATACAGAAATTAATTATTCAAAGGTCCAAACGAAAGAGTTTGGCTAAAATCCCGTGATCCTGGGTCTGTGCTATGAGTCCAATTTCGTGGGCTGATTCCAATCAACCTGCCAAATTTTGGCCCATTCCGACATCGTCGCGTAAAATGACGAAATTGCCCCTGGTGTAGTTTTGCTTTGTTAATTTTCTATCCAGCACCTCCTCATCATGACATAATTAATAAGGAAATTAATTATTCGGAGGCCCAAACGAAAGAATTTGGCTAAAATCCATGATCCCGAGTCCGTGCCCCGAGTCCAATTTCGCGGGCTGTTTCCAATCAACCTGCCAAATTTCGACCCATTCCGACACCGTCGCGAAAATTGACAAAATTGCCCCTGGTGCAGTTTTGCTTTGTTAATTTTCTGTACAACACTTCTTAAACCTCACATAATTAATGAGGAAATTAATTAGTCGAAGGCCCAAACAAAGGAATTTGACTAAAGTCACGTGATCCCAGGTCTGTGCCACGAGTCCAATTTCGCGCGCCGTTTCCAATCAACCTGCCAAATTTGGACCCATTCCGACACCGTCCCGAAAAATGACAAAATTGCCCCTGGTGCAGTTTTTCTTTGTTAATTTTCTGTCAAGCACTTCTTGATCCTAACATAATTAATAAGGAAATTAATGATTTGGAGGCCCAAACGAAGGAATTTGGGTAAAATCCTATGATCCTGGGATTGTGCCCCTAGTCCAATTTCACAGGCCGTTTAAAGTCAACCTGCCAAATTTCTACCGATTCCGACACAGTCGCAAAAAATGATAAAATTGCCCCTGGTGCGGTTTTGCTTTGTTAATTTCCTGTCCAGCGCTTCTTCAACCTGACATAATTAATAAGGAAATTAATTATTCGGAGGCCCAAACGAAGGAATTTGGCTAAAATCCCGTGATCACGGGTCTGTGCCCCGAGTCCAATTTCACGCGCCACTTCCAATCAACCTGCCAAATTTCGGCCCATTCCGACACCGTCGTGAAAAATGACAAAATTGACCCTGGTGCAGTTTTTCTTTGTTAATTTTCTGTCCAGCACTTCTTCAACTTAACATAACTAATAAGGAAATTAATTATTCGGAGGCCCAAACGAAGGAATTTGGCTAAAATCCCGTGATCTTAGGTTTGGGCCACGAGTCCAATTTCGCATGCCGTTTCCGGTCAGCCTGCCAAATTTTGACCGATTCCAACACTGTCGCAAAAAAATGACAAAATTGCCCCTGGTGCGGGTTTGCTTTGTTAATTTTCTGTCCAATACTTCTTCAACCTGACATAATTAATACAGAAATTAATTATTCAGAGGCCCAAACGAAAGAGTTTGGCTAAAATTCCGTGATCCTGGGTCTGTGCTATGAGTCCAATTTCGCGGGCCGATTCCAACAACCTGCCAAATTTTGGCCCATTCCGACATCGTAGCGTAAAATGACAAAATTACCCCTGGTGCGGTTTTGCTCTGTTAATTTTCTATCCAGCACCTCTTCATCCTGACATAATTAATAAGGAAATTAACTATTCGAAGGCCCAAACAAAGGAATTTGGCTAAAATCCCGTGATCTCGGGTCCATGGCCCGAGTCCAATTTCGCGGGCCGTTTCCAATCAACCTGCTAAATTTCGGCTCATTCCGACACCGTATCGAAAATGACAAAATTGCCCCTAGTGCGAATTTGCTTTGTTAATTTTCTGTCCAGCACTTCTTCGACCTGACATAATTAATAAGGAAATTAATTATTCGGACGCCCAAATGAAGGAATTTGGCTAAAATCACGTGATCCTGGGTTTGTGCCCCAAGTCCAATTTCGCAAGCCATTTCCAGTCAACCTACCAAATTTCTGCCGATTCCGACACTGTCGTGAAAAATGACAAAATTGCCTCTGTTACGATTTTGCTTTGTTAATTTTCTGTCCAGCAATTCTTCATCCTAACATAATTATTAAGGAAATTAAATATTCATAGGCCTAAACCAAGGAATTTGGCTAAAATCACGTGATCCTGGGTTTGTGCCCAGAGTCCAATTTCACAGGCCGTTTGCAGTCAACCAACCAAATTTCTTTCAACTCTGGCACTGTCGCTAAAAATGATAAAATTGCCGCTATTGCGGTTTTGCTTTGTTAATTTTTTGTCCAGCACTTCTTCAACCTGACATAATTAATAAGGAAATTAATTATTCGGTGGCCCAAACAAAGGAATTTGGCTAATATCCTGTGATCCCGGGTCTATGCCCTGAGTCCAATTTCGCGTGCCGTTTCCAATCAACTGGCCAAATTTTGGCCCATCCCGACACCGTCGCGAAAAATGACAAAATTGCCTTTGGTGCAGTTTTTCTTTGTTAATTTTCTGTCCAGCACTTCTTCATCCAGACATAACTAATAAGGAAATTAATTATTCGGAGGCCCAAACGAAAGAATTTGGCTAAAATCCCATGATCCTTGGTTTGGGCCCCGAGTCCAATTTCCTAGGCCGTTTCCAGTCAACCTGCCACATTTCGGTCGATTCTGACACTGTCGCAAAAAATGACAAAATTGCGCTTGGTGTGGTTCTGCTTTGTTAATTTTCTGTTTAGCACTTCTTCAACCTAACATAATTAATAAGGAAGTTAATTATTTGGAGGCCCAAACGAAGGAATTTTGCTAAAATCCCGTGATCCCGGTTCTGTGCCCGAGTCCAATTTCGCGCGCCGTTTCCAATCAACCTGCCAACCTTCGTCCCATTCCGACACCATCGCGAAAAATGAGAAAATTGCCCCTGGTCCAGTTTTTCTTTGTTAATTTTCTGTCCAGCATTTCTTCATCCTGACATAACTAATAAGGAAATTAATTATTCAGAGGCCCAAACGAATGAATTTGGCTAAAATCCCATGATCCTGGGTTTAGGCCCGAGTCCAATTTCGCAGGCCATTTCCAGTCAACCTGCCGAATTTCGACCGATTCAGACACTATCGTAAAAAATGACAAAATTACCCATGTTCCGATTTTGCTTTGTCAATTTTCTATCCAGCACTTCTTCAACCTGACATAATTAATAAGGAAATTAATTATTCGATAGCCCAAACGAAGGAATTTGGCTAATATCCCGTGATCTCGAGTCTATGCCCCGAGTCCAGTTTCGCACGCCATTTCCAATCAACCGACCAAATTTTGGCCCATTTCGACACAGTAACGAAAAATGACCAAATTGTCCCTGGTGCAGTTTTTCTTTGTCAATTTTCTGTCCAGCACTTCTTCATCCAGACATAGCTAATAAGGAAATTAATTATTCGGAGGCCCAAACGAACAAATTTGGCTAAAATCCCATGATCTTAGGTTTGAGCCCCGAGTCCAATTTCCCCAGCCATTTCCAGTTGACCTGCCAAATTTTGGCCGATTCCGACACTGTCGCAAAAAATTACAAAATTGCACTTGGTGCGGTTTTGCTTTGTTAATTTTTTGTCCAACACTTCTTCAACCTGACATGATTAATAAGGAAGTTANAAATTTCGGCCCATTCCGACGTTGTTGTGAAAAATGGCAAAATTGCCCCTGGTGTGGTTTTACTTTGTTAATTTTCTGTCCAGCACCTCTTTAACCTAACATAATTAATAAGGAAATTAATTATTCGGAGGCCCAAACTAAGGAATTTGGCTAAAATCCCATGATCCCGGGTCTGTTCCCGGAGTCAAATTTCACGCGCCGTTTCCAATCAACCTGCCAAATTTCGGCCCATTCTGACACCGTCGTGAAAAATGACAAAATTGCCCCTGGTGCAGTTTTTCTTTGTTAATTTTCTGTCCAGCACTTCTTCATCCTGACATAACTAATAAGAAAATTAATTATTCGGTGGCCCAAACGAAGGAATTTGGCTAAAATCCCGTGATCCTGGGTTTGGGCCTCGAGTTCAATTTTGCAGGCTCTTTCCAGTCAACCTGCTAAATTTCGCCGATTCCGACACTGTCGCAAAAAATGTGAAAATTGCTAATGGTGCGATTTTGTGTTGTTAATTTTCTATCGAGTACTTCTTCAACCTAACATAATTAATACAAAAATTAATTATTCGGAGGCCCTAACGAAAGAGTTTGGCTAAAATCCCGTAATCCTAGGTCTGTGCCCCGAGTCCAATTTCGCGGATCGTTTCCTATCGTCCCACCAAATTTCGGCCGATTCCGACACCGTCGCGAAAAATGATACTACTGCCCCAGGTGTTGTTTTGCTTTGTTAATTTTCTGTCCAGCACTTCTTCAACCTGACATAATTAATAGAGAAATTAATTATTCGGTGGCCCAAACAAAGGAATTTGGCTAATATCCCGTGATCCAGGGTCAGTGCCCCGAGCCCAATTTCACGGGCCGTTTCCAATGAACCTACCAAATTTCGGTCGATTTCGACACAGTCGCGATAAATGAGCAAATTGCCCCTGGTGCGGTTTTTCTTTGTTAATTTTATGTCCAGCACTTCTTCAACCTCACATAATTAATTCGAAAATTAATTATTCGGAGGCCCAAACGAAGGAGTTTGGCTAAAATCCAGTGATCCTGCGTCTGTGCCCCGAGTCCAATTTCGCGGGCTATTTTCGAATCAACCTGCCAAATTTCAGCCCATTCTGACACCGTCACGACAAATAACACTACTGCCCCTGGTGCGATTTTGCTTCGTTAATTTTTTGTCCAGCACTTAATCAACCTGACAAAATTAATGGGGTAATTAATTATTCGGTGTTCCAAACGAAGGAATTTGGCTAAAATCCCCTGATCCCAGGTCTGTACTTGAGTCCAATTTCGAGCGCCGTTTCCAATCAACCAGCCAAATTTCGTCCCATTTCATCACCGTCGCGAAAAATGACAAAATTGCCCCTGGTGTGGTTTTGCTTTGTTAATTTTCTGTCCAACACTTCTTCAACCTGACATAATTAATAAGGAAATTAATTATTCGTTGGCCCAAATGAAGGAATTTGGCTAAAATCCTGTGATCCCGAGTCTGTTCCCCAAGTCAAATTTCGCGTGCCGTTTCCAATCAACTTGCCAAATTTCAGACCATTCCGACACCATTGTGAAAAATGACAAAATTGCCCCCGGTACAGTTTTTCTTTGTTAATTTTCTGTCTAGCACTTCTTCATCCAGGCGTAACTAATAAGGAAATTAATTATTCAGAGGCCCAAACGAAGGAATTTGGCTAAAATCCCGTGATCCTGTGTTTGGGCCCCGAGTCCAATTTCCCAGGCCGTTTCTAGTCAACCTGCCAAATATCGACCGATTCCGACACTGTCGCAAAAAATAACAAAATTGCGCCCGATGTGGTTTTGCTTTGTTAATTTTTTGTCCAGCATTTCTTCATCCTGACATAACTAATAAGGAAATTAATTATTCGGAGGCCCAAACGAAGGAATTTGGCTAAAATCCCTTGATCCTGGGTTTGGGCACCGAGTCCAATTTCGCAAGCCATTTCCAGTCAACCTGCCAAATTTCGACCGATTCTGACACTGTCAAAAAAATTGACAAAACTGTCCCTAGTGTGGTTTTTCTTTGTTAATTTTCTGTCCAGCACTTCTTCAACCTCACATAATTAATACGGAAATTAATTATTTGGAGGCCCAAACAAATGAGTTTGGCTAAAATCCTGTAATCTTGGTTCTGTGCCCCAAGTCCAATTTCGCAGGCCGTTTCCAATCAACCTGCCAAATTTCGGCCGATTCCGACACTATCGCGAAAAATGACACTATTGCCCCTAGTGTGGTTTTACTTTGCTAATTTTCTGTTCAGCACTTCTTCAACCTGACATAATTAATTGGGAAATTAATTATTTGGTGGTCCAAATGAAGGAATTTGGCTAATATCCCGAGTCTGTGCACCAAGTCCAATTTCGCGGGCCATTTCCAGTGAACCTGCCAAATTTCAGCCAATTTCGACACCGTCGCTATAAATGAGCAAATTGCCCTTGGTGCGATCTTCCTTTGTTAATTTTCTATCCAGCACTTCTTCAACCTCACGTAATTAATTCGAAAATCAATTATTCGGAGGCCCAAATCAAGGAGTTTGGCTAAAATCTTGTGATCCTGTGTCTGTGCCCTGAGTCCAATTTCGCGGGCCGTTTCCAATCAACCTGCCAAATTTTGGCCCATTTAGACACCGTCACGACAAATAACACTACTGTCCCTGGTTCGATTTTGCTTCTTTAATTTTATGTCCTGCACTTCTTTGACCTAACATAATTAATAGGGAAATTAATCATTCGGTGGCCCAAACGAAGGAATTTGGCTAAAATCCCGTTATCCCAGGTCTGTACCTCGAGTCCAATTTTGAGCACCGTTTCCAATCAACCAGCCAAATTTCGGCCCATTCCATCATTGTCGCGAAAAATGATAAAATTGCCCATGATGCGATTTTGCTTTGTTAATTTTCTGTCCAACACTTCTTCAACCTGACATAATTAATATGGAAATTAATTATTCGGTGGCCTAAACGAAGGAATTTGGCTAAAATCTCGTGATCCTGGGCCTGTGACTCGAGTCCAATTTCCCGGGTCATTTCCAATCAACCTGCCAAATTTCGATCGATTTCGACACCGTCGTGACAAATGACAAATTTGCCCCTGGTACGGTCTTTCTTTGTTAATTTTCCATCCAACACTTCTTCAACATGACATAATTAATACGGAAATCAATTATTCGAAACTCAAACGAAGGAGTTTAGCTAAAATCCCGTGATCCTGGGTATGCACCCCGAGACCAATTTCGCGGGCCTTTTCCGATCAACCTGCCAAATTTCGTCCCATTCCGACACCGTCGCGAAAATTAACAAAATTGTCACTGGTGCGAATTTGCTTTGTTAATTTTCTGTCAGGCACTTCTTCAACCTAACATAATTAATAAGGAAATTAATTATTCGGAGGCCCAAACGAAGGAATTTGGCTAAAGTCCCATGATCCCGGGTCTGTGCCCCGAGTCCAATTTCGCGCGCTGTTTCCAATCATCCTGCCAAATTTGGGCCCATTCCGACACCGTCGTGAAAAATGACAAAATTACCCTTGGTGCAGTTTTTCTTTGTTAATTTTCTGTCCAACACTTCTTCATCCTGACATGACTAATAACGAAATTAATTATTCGGAGGCCAAAACGAAGGAATTTGGCTAAAATCCCGTGATCCTGGGTTTGGGCCCCGAGTCCAATTTCGCGTGCCGTTTCCAATCATCCTGTCAAATTTGGGCTCATTCTGACTCCGTCGTGAAAAATGACAAAATTGCCCTTGGTGCAGTTTTTCTTTGTTAATTTTCTGTCCAGCACTTCTTCATCCTGACATGACTAATAACGAAATTAATTATTCGGAGGCCAAAACGAAGGAATTTGGCTAAAATCTGGTGATCCTGGGTTTGGGCCCCGAGTCCAATTTCGCAGGCCATTTCCAGTCAACTTGCCAAATTTTGGCCTATTCCGACACTGTGGCAAAAAATGACAAAATTGCCCTTGGTGCGGTTTTGCTTTGTTAATTTTCCGTCCAGCACTTCTTCAACCTGACATAATTAATAAGGAAATTAATTATTCGGAGGCCAAAATGAAGGAATTTGGCTAAAGTCACGTGATCTCGGGTCTGTGCCCCGAGTCCAATTTCGCGCGTCGTTTCCAATCAACTTTCCAAAAAAAATGACAAGATTGCCCCTTGTGCAGTTTTTCTTTATTAATTTTCTGTCTAGCACTTCTTCATCCTGACATAACTAAAAAGGAAATTAATTATTCAGAGGCCTAAACGAAAGAATTTGGTTAAAATCCTGTGATCCTGGGTTTGGGCCCCGAGTCCAATTACGCAGGCCATTTCCAGCCAACCTGCAAAATTTCGGCCGATTCCGACACTGTTGCAAAAAATGACAAAATTGCCCCTGGTGCGATTTTGCTTTGTTAATTTTCTGTCCGACACTTTTTCAACCTGACATAATTAATATGGAAATTAATTATTCGGAGGCCTAAATGAATGAGTCTGGCCAAAATCCTGTAATCCTGGGTCTATGCTCCGAGTCCAATTTCGCAGGCCGTTTCCAATCATCCTGCCAAATTTCGGCCGATTCCTGTCACCGTCGCGAAAAATGACACTACTACCCCTAGTGTGGTTTTGCTTTGTTAATTTTCTGTCCAGCACTTCTTCAACCTGATATAATTAATGGGGAAATTAATTATTCGGTGGCCCAAACAAAGGAATTTGGCTAATATCCCGTGATCCCGGGTCCGTGCCTCAAGTCCAATTTCGTGGGCCTTTTCCAATGAACCTGCCAAATTTCGATCGATTTCGACACCGTCATGATAAATCAGCAAATTGCCCCTGGTGCGGTTTTTCTTTGTTAATTTTCTGTCTAGCACTTCTTCAACCTCACACAATTAATTTGGAAATTAATTATTCGAAGGCCCAAACGAAGGAGTTTGGCTAAAATCCCGTGATCATGTGTCTTTGCCCTGAGTCCAATTTCGCGGGCTGTTTCCAATCAACCTACCAAATTTCGGCCCATTTCGACACCGTCATGACAAATAACACTACTGCCCCTGGTGCAATTTTGCTTCGTTAATTTTCTGTCCAGCACTTCTTCAACCTGACATAACTAACAGGGAAATTAATTATTCGGTGGCCCAAATGAAGGAATTCGGCTAAAATCTCGTGATCCCAGGTCTATAACACTACTGCCCCTGGTGATCCTGTGATCCTGTGTCTTTGCCCCGAGTCCAATTTTGCGGGCTGTTTCCAATCAACCTGCCAAATTTCGGCCCATTCCGACATCGTCATGACAAATAACACTACTGCC
>NW_019246332.1:83517-86597 GCF_002742605.1 Olea europaea var. sylvestris
TTTGGTTAAAATCCTGTGATCCTGGGTTTGGGCCCCAAATCCAATTACGCAGGCCGTTTCCAGCCAACCTGCAAAATTTTTGCCGATTCTGACACTGTCGCAAAAAATGACAAAATTGCCCCTGGTGCGGTTTTGCTTTGTTAATTTTCTGTCCGGCAGTTCTTCAACCTGACATAATTAATATGGAAATTAATTATTCGGAGGCCTAAATGAATGAGTCTGGCCAAAATCCCGTAATCCTGGGTCTGTGCCTCGAGTCTAATTTCGCGGGCGGTTTCCAATCATCCTGACAAATTTCGGTCGATTCGGACACCATCGCTAAAACTGACACTACTGCCCCTAGTGTGGTTTTGCTTTGTTAATTTTCTGTACAGCACTTCTTCAGCCTGACATAATTAATAGGGAAATTAATTATTCGGTAGCCCAAACGAAGGAATTTGGCAAATATCCCGTGATCTCAGGTCTGTGCCTCGAGTCCAATTTTGCGGACCGTTTCCATTGAACCTGCCAAATTTCGACCGATTTCGACACCATCATGATAAATGAACAAATTCACCCTGTGCAGTTTTTCTTTGTTAATTTTCTGTCTAGCACTTCTTCAACCTCACATAATTAATTTCGAAATTAATTATTCGGAGGCCCAAACGAAGGAGTTTGGCTAAAATCCCGTGATACTGTGTCTTTGCCCCGAGTCCAATTTCACGGGCCATTTCCAATCAACCTACCAAATTTCGGCCCATTTCGACACCGTCGCGACAAAAAACACTGCTGCCCTTGGTGCGATTTTGCTTCGTTAATTTTCTGTCCAGCACTTCTTCAACCTGACATAATTAGCAGGGAAATTAATTATTCGGTGGCCCAAACGAAGGAATTTGGCTAAAATCCCATGATCCCAGGTCTGTACCCGGAGTCCAATTTCGAGCGCCGTTTCCAATCAACCAGCCAAATTTTGGCCCATTCTGTCACTGTCGTGAAAAATGACAAAATTGCCCCTGGTGCAGTTTTACTTTGTTAATTTTCTGTCCAACACTTCTTCAACCTGACATAATTAATAAGGAAATTAATTATTCGGAGGCCCAAACGTAGGAATTTAGCTAAAATCCCGTGATCTAGGGTCTGTGCCCCGAGTCCATTTTCGCTGGCCGTTTCAAATCAACTTGCCAAATTTCGGCCGATTTCGACACCGTCGCGAAAAATGACAAATTTGCCCCTGGTGCGGTTTTACTTTGTTAATTTTTCGTCCAGCACTTCTTCAACATGACATAATTAATACGGAAAACAATTATTCGGAGACCCAAACGAAGGAGTTTGGCTAAATTCCCGTGATCCTGGGTCTGTGCCCTAAGACCAATTTTGCGGGCCGTTTTCAATCAACCTGCCAAATTTCGGCCCATTTCGACACCGTCGCGACAAATGACAAAATTACCCCTGGTGCGGTTTTTCTTTGTTAATTCTCTGACAAGCACATCTTTAACCTCACATAATTAATAAGGAAATTAATTATTCAGAGGCCCAAACGAAGGATGTTGGCTAAAATCCCGTGATTCTGGGTTTGGGCCCCGAGTCCAATTTCACAAGCCGTTTCCAGTCAACATGCCAAATTTCGGTCGATTCTGACACTGTCACAAAAAATGATAAAATTACCCCTGGTGCGATTTTGCTTTGTTAATTTTCTGTCGAGCACTTCTTCAACCTGACATAATTAATAAGGAAATTAATTATTCGGAGGCCCAAACAAAGGAATTTGGATAAATTCCCGTGATCCCGGGTCTGTGCCCCGAGTCCAATTTCGCGCGCCGTTTCCAATCAACCTGCCAAATTTAGGCCCATTTCGACACCGTCGCCAAAAATGATGAAATTGCTCCTGATGCAATCTTTCTTTGTTAATTTTCTGTCAAGCACATCTTCATCCTGACATAATTAATAAGGAAATTAATTATTCGGATGCCCAAACTAAGGAATTTGGCTAAAATCCTGTGATCATGGGTTTGTGCCCCGAGTTCAATTTCGCAGGCCGTTTCCAATGAACCTGCCAAATCTCGGCCGATTTCGACACCGTCGCGATAAATGATAAAACTACACCTGGTGCGGTTTTTTCTTTGTTAATTTTCTGTTCAGTACTTCTTCAACCTGACATAATTAATAGGGAAATTAATTATTCGGAGGCTCAAGCGAAGGAGTTTGGCTAAAATCCCTTGATCCTGTGTCTACGCCCCGAGTCCAATTTAAATCCCGTGATCCTGTGTCTATGCCCCGAGTCCAATTTCGGGAACCGTTTCCAATCAACCTGCCAAATTTCGGCCCATTCCAACACCGTCGCGAAAATTGACAAAAATGCCCCTGGTGCGGATTTGCTTTGTTAATTTTCTGTCCAGCACTTCTTCGACCTGACATAATTAATAAGGAAATTAATTATTCGGAGGCCCAAACGAAGGAATTTGGCTAAAGTCCCGTGATCCGGGGTCTCTGCCCCGAGTCCAATTTCTCGCGCCATTTCCAATCAACCTGCCAAATTCGGGCACATTCCGGCGCTATCGCGAAAAATGACAAATTTGTCCCTGGTGCAGTTTTTCTTTGTTAATTTTCTTTCAAGCACTTCTTCATCCTAACATAATTAATAAGGAAATTAATTATTCGGAGGCCCAAATGAAGGAATTTGGCTAAAATTCCGTGATCTTGGGTTTGGGCCACGAGTCCAATTTCCAAGGCCGTTTCCAGTCAACCTGCCAAATTTTGGGCGACTCTGACACTTTCGCAAAAAAATGACAAAATTGCCCCTGTTGCGGGTTTGCTTTGTTAATTTTCTATCCAGCACTTCTTCAACCTGACATAATTAATACAGAAATTAATTATTCGAAGGCCCAAACGAAAGAGTTTGGCTAAAATCCCGTGATCCGGGGTCTGTGCGCCAAGTCCAATTTCGCGGGCCGATTCCAATCAACCTACCAAATTTTGGCTCATTCCGACACCGTCGCGAAAAATGACAAAATTGCCCCTGGTGCGGTTTTGCTTTGTAAATTTTCTGTCTAGTACCTCTTCATCCTGACATAATTAATAAGGAAATTAATTATTCGGAGGCC
>NW_019246332.1:88623-98194 GCF_002742605.1 Olea europaea var. sylvestris
GCCGATTTCGACACCGTCGCGATAAATGACAAAACTACACCTAGTATGGTTTTTCTTTGTTAATTTTCTGTCCAGCACTTCTTCAACGTGACATAATTAATAGGGAAATTAATTATTCGGAGGCTCAAGCGAAGGAGTTTGGCTAAAATCCCTTGATCCTGTGTCTACGCCCCGAGTCCAATTTCGCGAGCCATTTCCAATCAACCCGCCAAATTTCGGCCCATTCTAATACCGTCGCGAAAATTGACAAAAATGCCCCTGGTGCGGATTTGCTTTGTTAATTTTCTGTCCAGCACTTCTTCGACCTGACATAATTAATAAGGAAATTAATTATTCGGAGGCCCAAATGAAGGAATTTGGCTAAAGTCCCGTGATCCGGGGTCTTTGCCCCGAGTCCAATTTCTCGCGCCATTTCCAATCAACCTGCCAAATTCGGGCACATTCCGGCGCTATCGCGAAAAATAACAAATTTGTCCCTGGTGCAGTTTTTCTTTGTTAATTTTCTTTCAAGCACTTCTTCATCCTAACATAATTAATAAGGAAATTAATTATTCGGAGGCCCAAATGAAGGAATTTGGCTAAAATTCCGTGATCTTGGGTTTGGGCCACGAGTCCAATTTCCCAGGCCGTTTCCAGTCAACCTGCCAAATTTTGGGCGATTCTGACACTTTCGCAAAAAAATGACAAAATTGCCCCTGTTGCGGGTTTGCTTTGTTAATTTTCTATCCAGCACTTCTTCAACCTGACATAATTAATACAGAAATTAATTATTCGAAGGCCCAAACGAAAGAGTTTGGCTAAAATCCCGTGATCCGAGGTCTGTGCGCCAAGTCCCATTTCGCGGGCCGATTCCAATCAACCTACCAAATTTTGGGTCATTCCGACACCGTCGCGAAAAATGACAAAATTGCCCCTGGTGCGGTTTTGCTTTGTTAATTTTCTGTCTAGTACCTCTTCATCCTGACATAATTAATAAGGAAATTAATTATTCGGAGGCCCAAACGAAGGAATTTGGCTAAAATCCCGTGAACTCGGGTCTGTGCCCCGAGTCCGATTTCGCAGGCTGTTTCCAATCAACCCGCCAAATTTCGGCCCATTCCGACACCGTCTTGAAAATTGAAAAAATTGCCCCTGGTGCGGATTTGCATTGTTAATTTTCTATCCAGCACTTCTTCGACCTGACATAATTAATAACGAAATTAATTATTCGGAGGCCCAAAAGAAGGAGTTTGACTAAAGTCCCGTGATCCCGGGTCTGTGCCCCAAGTCTAATTTTGCGCACGGTTTCCAATCAACTTGCCAAATTTGGGGCCATTCTGACACCGCCACGAAGAATGACAAAATTGCCCCTGGTGCAGTTTTTCTTTGCTAATTTTCTGTCCAGCACTTCTTCAACCTCACATAATTAATAAGGAAACTAATTATTCGGAGGCCCAAACGAAAGAGTTTGGCTAAAATCCTGTAATCCTGGGTCTGCGCCCCGAGTCCAATTTCGAGGGCCATTTCCAATCAGCCTGCTATATTTTGGCCGATTCCGACACCTTCGCGAAAAATGATACTACTGTCCCTAATGTGGTTTGCTTTGTTAATTTTCTGTCCAGCACTTCTTCAACCAGACATAATTAATAGGGAAATTAATTATTCGGTGGCCCTAACGAATGAATTTAGCTAATATCCCATGATCCCGGGTCTGTGCCCCGAGTCCAATTTCGCGGGCTGATTCCAATCAACCTGCCAAATTTTGGCCCATTCCGACACCGTCGCGACAAATAATACTACTGTCCCTGGTGCGATTTTGCTTCGTTAATTTTCTGTCCAACACTTCTTCAACCTGACATAATTAATAGGGAAATTAATTATTCGGTGGCCTAAACGAAGGAATATGGCTAAAATCCAGTGTCCCAGGTCTGTACCCTGAGTCCAATTTCGAGCACCTCTTCCAATCAACCAGCCAAATTTCGGCCCATTCCGTCAACGTCGTGAAAAATGACAAAATTGTCCCTGGTGCGGTTTTGCTTTGTTAATTTTCTGTCCAACACTTCTTCAACATGACATAATTAATAAGGAAATTAATTATTCGGAGGCCCAAATGAAGGAATTTGGCTAAAATCCCGTGATCCTGGGTCTGTGCCCCGAGTCCAATTTCGCGGATCGTTTCCAATCAACCTGCCAAATTTTGGACGATTTCAACACAAAAGCTATAAAAGACAAATTTCCCCTGGGTGCTATTTTTCTTTGTTAATTTTCCGTCCAGTACTTCTTCAACATGAAGTAATTAATACGAAAATCAATTATTCGGAGGCCCAAACGAAGGAGTTTGGCAAAAATCCCGTGATCCTGGGTCGGTGCCCCGAGACCAATTTCACGGGCCATTTCCAATCAACCTGCCAAATTTCAGCCCATTCTGACACCGTCGTGACAAATGAAAAAAATACCCCTAGTGCGGTTTTTCTTTGTTAATTTTCTGACCAGCACATCTTCAACCTGACATAATTAATAAGGAAATTAATTATTAGGAGGCCAAAACGAATGTATTTGGCTAAAACTCCATGATCCTGGGTCTGTGCCCCGAGTCCAATTTCGCGGGCCGATTCCAATCAACCTGCCAAATTTCGGCCCATTCCGACACCGTCGCGAAAAATGACAAAATTGCCCCCGGTGCGGTTTTGCCTTGTTAATTTTCTGTCATAAGGAAATTAATTATTCGGAGGCCCAAATGAAAGAATTTGGCTAAAATCACGTGATCCTGGGTTTGTGCCCCGAGTCCAATTTCGCGGGCCGTTTCCAATCAACTTGCCAAATTTTGGCCGATTCCGACACCGTCGCGAAAAATGACAAAATTGCCCCCGGTGCGGTTTTGCCTTGTTAATTTTCTGTCATAAGGAAATTAATTATTCGGAGGCCCAAATGAAAGAATTTGGCTAAAATCACGTGATCCTGGGTTTGTGCCCCGAGTCCAATTTCGCGGGCCGTTTCCAATCAACTTGCCAAATTTTGGCCGATTCCGACACCGTCGCGAAAAATGACAAAATTGCCCCCGGTGCGGTTTTGCCTTGTTAATTTTCTGTCATAAGGAAATTAATTATTCGGAGGCCCAAATGAAAGAATTTGGCTAAAATCACGTGATCCTGGGTTTGTGCCCCGAGTCCAATTTCGCGGGCCGTTTCCAATCAACTTGCCAAATTTTGGCCGATTCCGACACCGTCGCGAAAAATGACAAAATTGCCCCCGGTGCGGTTTTGCCTTGTTAATTTTCTGTCATAAGGAAATTAATTATTCGGAGGCCCAAATGAAAGAATTTGGCTAAAATCACGTGATCCTGGGTTTGTGCCCCGAGTCCAATTTCGCGGGCCGTTTCCAATCAACTTGCCAAATTTTGGCCGATTCCGACACCGTCGCGAAAAATGACAAAATTGCCCCCGGTGCGGTTTTGCCTTGTTAATTTTCTGTCATAAGGAAATTAATTATTCGGAGGCCCAAATGAAAGAATTTGGCTAAAATCACGTGATCCTGGGTTTGTGCCCCGAGTCCAATTTCGCGGGCCGTTTCCAATCAACTTGCCAAATTTTGGCCGATTCCGACACCGTCGCGAAAAATGACAAAATTGCCCCCGGTGCGGTTTTGCCTTGTTAATTTTCTGTCATAAGGAAATTAATTATTCGGAGGCCCAAATGAAAGAATTTGGCTAAAATCACGTGATCCTGGGTTTGTGCCCCGAGTCCAATTTCGCGGGCCGTTTCCAATCAACTTGCCAAATTTTGGCCGATTCCGACACCGTCGCGAAAAATGACAAAATTGCCCCCGGTGCGGTTTTGCCTTGTTAATTTTCTGTCATAAGGAAATTAATTATTCGGAGGCCCAAATGAAAGAATTTGGCTAAAATCACGTGATCCTGGGTTTGTGCCCCGAGTCCAATTTCGCGGGCCGTTTCCAATCAACTTGCCAAATTTTGGCCGATTCCGACACCGTCGCGAAAAATGACAAAATTGCCCCCGGTGCGGTTTTGCCTTGTTAATTTTCTGTCATAAGGAAATTAATTATTCGGAGGCCCAAATGAAAGAATTTGGCTAAAATCACGTGATCCTGGGTTTGTGCCCCGAGTCCAATTTCGCGGGCCGTTTCCAATCAACTTGCCAAATTTTGGCCGATTCCGACACCGTCGCGAAAAATGACAAAATTGCCCCCGGTGCGGTTTTGCCTTGTTAATTTTCTGTCATAAGGAAATTAATTATTCGGAGGCCCAAATGAAAGAATTTGGCTAAAATCACGTGATCCTGGGTTTGTGCCCCGAGTCCAATTTCGCGGGCCGTTTCCAATCAACTTGCCAAATTTTGGCCGATTCCGACACCGTCGCGAAAAATGACAAAATTGCCCCCGGTGCGGTTTTGCCTTGTTAATTTTCTGTCATAAGGAAATTAATTATTCGGAGGCCCAAATGAAAGAATTTGGCTAAAATCACGTGATCCTGGGTTTGTGCCCCGAGTCCAATTTCGCGGGCCGTTTCCAATCAACTTGCCAAATTTTGGCCGATTCCGACACCGTCGCGAAAAATGACAAAATTGCCCCCGGTGCGGTTTTGCCTTGTTAATTTTCTGTCATAAGGAAATTAATTATTCGGAGGCCCAAATGAAAGAATTTGGCTAAAATCACGTGATCCTGGGTTTGTGCCCCGAGTCCAATTTCGCGGGCCGTTTCCAATCAACTTGCCAAATTTTGGCCGATTCCGACACCGTCGCGAAAAATGACAAAATTGCCCCCGGTGCGGTTTTGCCTTGTTAATTTTCTGTCATAAGGAAATTAATTATTCGGAGGCCCAAATGAAAGAATTTGGCTAAAATCACGTGATCCTGGGTTTGTGCCCCGAGTCCAATTTCGCGGGCCGTTTCCAATCAACTTGCCAAATTTTGGCCGATTCCGACACCGTCGCGAAAAATGACAAAATTGCCCCCGGTGCGGTTTTGCCTTGTTAATTTTCTGTCATAAGGAAATTAATTATTCGGAGGCCCAAATGAAAGAATTTGGCTAAAATCACGTGATCCTGGGTTTGTGCCCCGAGTCCAATTTCGCGGGCCGTTTCCAATCAACTTGCCAAATTTTGGCCGATTCCGACACCGTCGCGAAAAATGACAAAATTGCCCCCGGTGCGGTTTTGCCTTGTTAATTTTCTGTCAAGCACTTCTTCATCCTAACATAATTAATAAGGAAATTAATTATTCGGAGGCCCAAATGAAAGAATTTGGCTAAAATCACGTGATCCTGGGTTTGTGCCCCGAGTCCAATTTCGCAGGCCGCTTGCTGTCACGCTACCAAATTTCTGCCGATTTCAGCACTGTCGTGAAAATTGACAAAATTGCCCCTATTGCGGTTTTACTTTGTTAATTTTCTATCCAACACTTCTTCAACCTGACATAATTAATGAGGAAATTAATTATTTGGTGGCCCAAACAAAGGAATTCGGCTAATATCCCGTGATCCCTGGTCTGTGCCCCGAGTCCAATTTCACGCGCTGTTTCCAATCAACCTGCCAAATTTTGGCCCATTCCGACACCGTCGCGAAAAATGATAAAATTGCCCTTGGTGCAGTTTTTCTTTGTTAATTTTCTATCCTGCACATCTTCGTCCAGACATAACTAATATGGAAATTAATTATTCGGAGGCTCAAAAGAAGGAATTTGGCTAAAATCCTGTGATCCTGGGTTTGGGCCTTGAGTCCAATTTCCCAGGCCATTTCCAATCAACCTTCCAAATTTCGGTCGATTCCGACACTGTTGCAAAAAAATGACAAATTGCCTCTGGTGTGGTTTTGCTTTGTTAATTTTCTATCCAGCACTTCTTCAAATTGACATGATTAATAAGGAAGCTAATTATTCGGAGGCCCAAACGAAGGAATTTGGCTAAAATCCCGTTATCTCGATTCTGTGCCCTGAGTCCAATTTCGCACGCCATTTCCAATCAACCTGCAAATTCTCATCCCATTCCGACACCGCCACGAAAAAAGACAAAATTGCCCCTGGTGCAGTTTTTCTTTATTAATTTTCAGTCCTGCATTTCTTCATCCTGACATAACTAATAAGGAAATTAATTATTTGGAGGCCCAAACGAAGGAATTAAACTAAAATCCCGCGATCCTGGGTTTGGACGCCGAGTCCAATTTCGCAGGCCATTTCCAATCAACCTACCAAATTTCGGCCGATTCCGACACTGTCGCAAAAAATGACAAAATTGCCCCTGCTGCGATTTTGCTTTGTTAATTTTCTGTCCAGTACTTCTTCAACCTCGCATAACTAATACGAAAATTAATTATTCGGAGGCCCAAACGAAAGAGCTTGGCTAAAATCCCGTAATCTTGGGTCTGTGCCCCGAGTCCAATTTCAAGGGCCGTTTCCAATCAACCTGCCAAATTTCGGCCGATTCCGACACAGTCGCGAAAAATGACACTACTGGCCCTAGTGTGATTTTTCTTTGTTAATTTTCTGTCCAGCACTTCTTCAACCTGACATAATTAATTGGGAAAATAATTATTCGGTGGCCCAAACGAAGGAATTTGGCCAATATCCCGTGATCCTGGGTCTGTGCCCCGAGTCCAATTTCGCGGGCTGTTTCCAATGATCCTGCCAAATTTCGGCCAATTCCAACACGATCGCGATAAATGAGCAAATTACCCTTGATGAGGTTTTACTTTGTTAATTTTCTGTCCAGCACTTCTTCAACCTCACATGATTAATTGGGAAATCAATTATTCGGAGGCCCAAACGAAGGAGTTTGGCTAAAATCCCGTGATACTGTGTCTATGCCCCGAGTCCAATTTCGCGGGCCGTTTCCAATCAACCTGCCAAATTTTGGCCCATTCGAACACCGTCGCGACAAATAACACTACTGTCCCTGGTGCGATTTTGCTTCGTTGATTTTCTGTCCAGCACTTCTTCAACCTGACATAATTAATCGGGAAATTAATCATTCGATGGCCCAAACAAAGGAATTTGGCTAAAATCCTATGATCCAAGGTCAGTACCTCGAGTCCAATTCCGAGCGCCGTTTCCAATCAACCAGCCAAATTTCGGCCGATTCCAACACAGTCGCGAAAAATGACACTACTGCCCCTAGTGTGATTTTGCTTTGTTAATTTTCTGTCCAGCACTTCTTCAACCTGACATAATTAATTGGGAAATTAATTATTCGGTGGCCCAAACGAAGGAATTTGGCCAATATCCCGTGATCGCGGGCCGTTTCCAATGATCCTGCCAAATTTCGACCGATTCCGACACGGTCGCGATAAATGAGCAAATTACCCTTGATGAGGTTTTACTTTGTTAATTTTCTATCTAGCACTTCTTCAACCTCACATAATTAATTGGGAAATCAATTATTCGGAGGCCCAAACGAAGGAATTTGGCTAAAATCCCGTGATACTGTGTCTATGCCCCGAGTCCAATTTCGCGGGCCGTTTCCAATCAACCTGCCAAATTTTGGCTCATTCCAACACCGTCGTGACAAATAACACTACTGTCCCTAGTGCGATTTTGCTTCGTTGATTTTCTGTCCAGCACTTCTTCAACCTGACATAATTAATCGGGAAATTAATCATTCGATGGCCCAAACGAAGGAATTTGGCTAAAATCCCATGATCCAAGGTCAGCACCTCGAGTCCAATTCCGAGCGCCGTTTCCAATCAACCAGCCAAATTTCGGCCCATTCCGTCACCATCGCGAGAAATGATAAAATTGCCCCTGGTGCGATTTTGCTTTGTTAATTTTCTGTCCAACACTTCTTCAACCTGACATAATTAATAAGGAAATTAATTATTCGGTGGACCAGACAAAGGAATTTGGCTAAAATCCCGTGATCCTAGGTTTGTGACTCGAGTACATTTTCGCGGGCCGTTTCCAATCAACCTGCCAAATTTTGGCCGATTTCGACACCGTCGCGACAAATGACAAAATTGCCCCTGGTGCGGTTTTTCTTTGTTAATTTTCTTTCCGGCACTTCTTCATCCTGACATAACTAATAAGGAAATTAATTATTCGGAGGCCCAAATGAAGGAATTTGGCTAAAATCCAGTGTCCCAGGTCTGTACCCTGAGTCCTATTTCGAGCACCTCTTCCAATCAACTAGCCAAATTTCGGTCAATTCCGACACTGTTGCAAAAAATGTCAAAATTGCCCCTGGTGTGGTTTTGCTTTATTAATTTTCTGTCCAGCACTTCTTCGACCTGACATAATTAATAAGGAAATTAATTATTCGGAGGCCCAAACGAAGGAATTTGGCTAAAATCCCGTGATCCTGGGTCTGTGCCCCAAGTCAAATTTCGCGCGCCGTTTCCATTCAACCTACAAATTTTGGCCCAATCCAACACCGTCGCGAAAAAATTACAAGATTGCCCCTAGTGCAATTTTTCTTCTTTAATTTTCTGTCCAGCGCTTTTTCATCCTGACATAACTAATAAGGAAATTAATTATGTGGAGGCCCAAACGAAAGAATTTCCTTAAAATCCGGTGGTCCTGGGTCTGGGCCCCGAGTCCAATTACGTAGGCCGTTTTCAGTCAACCTGCAAAATTTCGGCCGATTCCGACACTATCGCAAAAAATAACAAAATTGCCCCTGGTGCAGTTTTGTTTTGTTAATTTTCTGTCCGCTACCTTTCCAACCTAACATAATTAATACGGAAATTAATTATTTCGACGCCCAAACGAAAGAGTTTGGGCAAAATCTCGTAATCCTAGGTCTGTGCCCCGAGTCCAATTTCGCGGGCCGCTTCCAATCATCCGGCCAAATTTCGGCTGATTCCGACACCGTCGCGAAAACTGACACTACTGCCCCTAGTGTGGGTTTGCCTTGTTAATTTTCTGTCCAGCACTTCTTCAACCAGACATAATTAATAGGGAAATTAATTATTCGGTGGCCCAAACGAAAGAATTTAGCTAATATCCCGTGATCCCGGGTCTGTGCCCCGAGTCCAATTTCGCAGGCCATTTACAATGAACCTGCCAAATTTTGGTCGATTCCGACACCGTCACGATAAACGAGCAAATTGCCCTTGGTGCTGTTTTTCTTTGTTAATTTTCTGTCCAATACTTCTTCAACCTCACATAATTAATTCGAAAATTAATTATTCGGAGGCCCAAACGAAGGAGTTTGGCTAAAATCCTGTGATCATGTGTCTTTGCCCCGAGTCCAATTTCGCAGGCCATTTCCAATCAACCCGCCAAATTTCGGCCCATTCCGACACCGTCGCGACAAATAACACAACTGCCCCTGGTGTGATTTTGCTTCTTTAATTTTCTGTCCAGCACTTCTTCAACCTGACATAATTAACAAGGAAATTAATTATTCGGTGGCCCAAATGAAGGAATTTGGCTAAAATCTCGTGATCCCAGGTCTGTGACCCAAGTCCAATTTCTTGGGCCGTTTCCTATCAACCTGCCAAATTTTGGCCCACTCCGACACCATCCCCAAAAATGACAAAATTGTCCCTAGTGCAGTTTTGCTTTGCTAATTTTCTGTCCAGCACTTCTTCAACCTGACATAATTAATAAGAAAATTGCTTATTCGGAGGCCCAAACGAAGGAATTTG
>NW_019246332.1:99458-105315 GCF_002742605.1 Olea europaea var. sylvestris
TTGTTAATTTTCTGTCCAGCACTTCTTCAACTTGACATAATTAATGGGGAAATTAATTATTCGGTGCCCGAAATGAAGGAATTTGACTAAAATCCAGTGATCCCAGGTCTGTACCGTGAGTCCAATTTCGCACGCCGTTTCCAATCAACCTGCCAAATTTCGGCCCATTCCGACACTGTCGTGAAAAATGACAAAATTGCCCCTGGTGCGGTTTTACTTTGTTAATTTTTTGTCCAGCACTTCTTCAACCTGACATAATTAATAAGGAAATTAATTATTCAGAGGCCCAAACGAAGGAATTTGGCTAAAATCCTATGATCCCGGGTATGTTCCCAGACTCAAATTTCGTGCGCCGTTTCCATTGAACCTGCCAAATTTTGGACCATTCCGACAACATCGTGAAAAATGACAAAATTGCCCCTGGTGCAGTTTTTCTTTGTTAATTTTCATTCTAGCACTTCTTCATCCTGACATAACTAATAAGGAAATTAATTAATCGGAGGCCCAAACTAAGGAAATTGGCTAAAATCCCGTGATCCTGGGTTTGGGCCTCGAGTCCAATTTCACAGGCCGTTTCCAGTCAACTTGCCAAATTTCGGCCGATTCCGACACTGTCGCAAAAAATGACAAAATTGCCACTGGTGCGATTTTATGTTGTTAATTTTCTGTCCAGCACTTCTTTAACCAAACGTAATTAATACGAAAATTAATTATTCGGAGGCCCAAACGAAAGAGTTTGGCTAAAATCTCGTAATCCTGGGTCTGTGCCCCGAGTCCAATTTCGCAGGCCGTTTCCAATAAGCCCGCCAAATTTCGATCGATTCCGACATCGTCGCGAAAAATGATACTACTGCGCCTGGTGTGGTTTTGCTTTGTTAATTTTCTGTCCAACACTTCTTCAACCTGACATAATTAATAGGGAAATTAATTATTCGGTGGCCCAAACGAAGGAATTTGGCTAATATCCCATGATCCCAGGTCAGTGCCCTGAGTCCAATTTCGCGGGCCATTTCCAATGAACGTACCAAATTTCGGCCGATTCCGACATCGTCGCGATAAATGAGCAAATTGTCCTTGGTACGATTTTTCTCTGTTAATTTTCTGTCCAGCACTTCTTCAACCTCACATAATTAATTCGGAAATTAATTATTTGGAGGCCAAAACAAAGGAGAATGGCTGAAAGCCCGTGATCCTGTGTCTGTGCCTCGAGTCCAATATCGTGGGCCGTTTCCAATCAGCCTATCAAATTTCGACCCATTCCGTTACCGTCAAGACAAATAACACTACTGCCCCGGGTGTGATTTTGCTTCGTTAATTTCCTGTCCAGCACTTTTTCAACCTAACATAATTAATAAGAAAATTAATTATTCGAAGGCCCAAACGAAGGAATTTGGCAAAGATCCCGTGATCCTGGGTTTGGGCCCCGAGTCAAATTTCGCAGGCCATTTCCAGTCAACATGCCAAATTTTGGCCGATTCCGACACTGTCGCAAAATATGACAAAATTGCCCCTGGTGCTGTTTTGCTTTGTTAATTTTCTGTCCAGCACTTCTTCAACCTCACATAATTAATACGGAAATTAATTATTCGCAGGCCCAAACGAAAGTGTTTGGCTAAAATCCCGTAATCCTGGGTCTGTGCCTCGAGTCCAGTTTCGCGGGCCGTTTCCAATAAACCAGCCAAATTTTGGCCCATTTCGACACCGTCGCGACAAATAAACCTACCGTCCCTGGTGCAATTTTGCTTCGTTAATTATCTGTCCCGCACTTCTTCAACTTGACATAATTAATAGGGAAATTAATTATTCGGTGGCCCAAACGAAGGAATTTGGCTAATATCCCGTGATCCCGGCTCTGTGCCCCGAGTCCAATTTTGCGGGCCGTTTCCAATGAACCTTCCAAATTTCAGCCCATTCCGACACTGTCACGATTAATGAGCAAATTGCCCCTGGTGCGATTTTTCTTTAATAATTTTCTGTCTAGCACTTCTTCAACCTCACATAATTAATTTGGAAATTAATTATTCGGAGGCCCAAACGAAGGAATTTGGCTAAAATCCCGTGATCCTGTGTCTTTGCCCCGAGTCTAATATCGCAGGCCGTTTCCAATCAGCCTTCCGAATTTCGGACCATTCCGACACCGTCCCGACAAATAACACTACTGCCCTGGGTGCGATTTTGCTTCGTTGATTTCCTATCCAGCATTTTTCAACCTAACATAATTAACAGGGAAATTAATTATTCGGTGGCCTAAGCGAAGGAATTTGGCTAAAATCCCGTGATCCCATGTCTGTACCCCGAGTCCGATTTCGAGCGCCGTTTCCAATCAACTCGTCAAATTTCGGCCCATTCCATCACCGTCGTGAAAAATGACAAAATTGGCCCTGGTACGATTTTGCTTTGTTAATTTTCTGGCCAACACTTCTTCAACCTGACATAATTAATAAGGAAATTAATTATTCGGACGCCCAAACGAAGGAATTTGGCTAAAATCCCGTGATCCTGGGTCTGTGCCCCGAGTTCAATTTCGCGGGCTGTTTCCATTAAACCTGCCAAATTGCGGCCGATTTCGACGCCGTCACAAAAAATGACAAATTTGCCCCTGGAGCGATTTTGCTTTGTTAATTTTCTGTCCAGCACCTCTTCATCCTGACATAATTAATAAGGAAATTAATTATTCGGAGGCCCGAACGAAGGAATTTGGCTAAAATCCCGTGATCCCGGGTCTGTGCCCCGAGCCCAATTTCGTGGGCCGTTTCCAATCAACTTGCCAAATTTTGACACATTCCGACAACGTCGCGAAAATTAACAAAATTGCCCTTGGTGTAATTTTGCTTTGTTAATTTTCTGTCCAGCACTTCTTCAACCTGACATAATTAATAAGAAAATTAATTATTCGGAGGCCCAAACGAAGGAATTTGGCTAAATTCCCGTGATCCCAAGACTGTGCCCCGAGTCCAATTTCGCGCACCGTTTCCTATCAACCAGCCAAATTTAGGCCCATTCCGACCCCGTCGCGAAAAATGACAAAATTGCCCCTGGTCCAGTTTTTCTTTGTTAATTTTCTGTCTTGTACTTCTTCATCCTAACATAATTAATAAGGAAATTAATTATTCGGAGGCCCAAACAAAGGAATTTGGCTAAAATCACGTGATCCTGGGTTTGTACCCCGAGCCCAATTTCGCAGGTCATTTCCAGTCAACTTACCAAATTTCTATCGATTCCGACACTGTCGCAAAAAATGACAAAATTGCTCCTGTTGCAGTTTCATTTTGTTAATTTTCTATCCAGCACTTCTTCAACCTGACATAATTAATAGGGAAATTAATTATTCAGTGGCCCAAACAAAGGAATTTTGCTAATATCTCGTGATCCCAGGTCTGTGCCTCGAGTCTAGTTTTGCGCGCCGTTTCCAATGAACCTACCAAATTTCGGCCGATTCTGACACCATCGCGATAAATGAGCAAATTGCCCCTGGTGTGGTTTTTCTCTGTTAATTTTCTGTCAAGCACTTCTTCAACCTCACATAATTAGTTCGGAAATCAATTATTCGGAGGCCCAAACGAAGGAGTTTGGTTAAAATACCATGATCCTGAGTCTGTGCCCCGAGTCCAATTTCGCGGGCAGTTTCCAATCAACCTGTCAAATTTCGGCCCATTCCGACACCGTCACGACAAATAACACAACAGCCCCTGGTGCGATTTTGCTTCGTCAATTTTCTGTCCAGCACTTCTTCAACCTGTCATAATTAATAGGGAAATTAATTATTCGGTGGCCCAAACGAAGGAATATGGATAAAGACCCGTGTCCCAAGTCTGTACCCTGACTCCAATTTCGAGCGTCGTTCCCGAAAACCAGCCAAATTTTGGCCCATTTCGTCACTGTCCCGAAAAATGACAAAATTGTCCCTGGTGCGATTTTGCTTTGTTAATTTTCCGTCCAACACTTCTTCAACATGACATGATTAATAAAGAAACTAATTATTCGGAGGCCCAAACGAAGGAGTTTGGCTAAAATCCTGTGATCTTGGGTCTGTGCCCCGAGACCAATTTCGCAGGCCGTTTCCAATCAACCTGCCAAATTTCAGCCTATTCCGACACCGTTGCTAAAAACGACAAAATTGCCCCTGGTGCGGTTTTGCTTTGTTAATTTTCTGTCAGCACATCTTCAACCTGACATAATTAATAAGGAAATTAATTATTAGGAGGCCAAAACGAAGAAATTTGCCTAAAATCCCGTGATCCCGAGTCTATGCCCCGAGTCCAATTTCGCGAGCCGATTCCAATTAACCTGCCAAATTTCGGCCCAATCCGACACCGTCGCTAAAAATGACAAAATTGCCCCTGGTGCGGTTTTGCTTTGTTAATTTTCTTTCCAGCACCTCTTCATCCAGACATAATTAATAAGGAAATTAATTATTCGGAGGCCCAAACGAAGGATTTTGCTAAAATCCCGTGATCTTGGGTCCGTGCCCCAAGTCCAATTTCGCGGGCCGTTTCCAATCAACCTGCCAAATTTCGGCCCATTCCGACACCGTCGCGAAAATTGACAAAAATGCCCCTAGTGCGGATTTGCTTTGTTAATTTTCTATCCAGCACTTCTTTAACATGACATAATTAATAAAGAAATTAATTATTCGGAGGCCTAAACGAAGGAGTTTGGCTAAAATCCCATGATCCTGGGTCTGTGCCCCGAGACCAATTTCGCTGGCCGTTTCCAATCAACCTGCCAAATTTCGGCCCATTCCAACACCGTCGCGACATATGACAAAATTACCCCTGTGTGGTTTTTCTTTGTCAATTTTCTGACCAGCACATCTTCAACCTGACATAATTAAAAAGGAAATTGATTATTAGGAGGCCCAAACAAAGAAATTTGGCTAAAATCCCGTGATCTCCGGTCGGAGCCTCGAGTCCAATTTCGCAGGACGATTCCAATCAACCTGCCAAATTTCGGCCCATTCCTACATCGTCGTGAAAATGACGTAATTGCCCCTGGCGCGATTTTGCTTTGTTAATTTTCTGTCCAGCACCTTTTCACCCTGACATAATTAATAAGGAAATTAATTATTCGAAGGCCCAAACGAAGGAATTTGGCTAAAATCTCGTGATCCCGGGTTCGTGCCGCCAGTCCAATTTCGCGGGCCATTTCCGATCAACCTGCCAAATTTCGGCCCATTCCGACACCTTCGCGAAAATTGTCAAAAATGCCCATGGTGCGGATTTGCTTTGTTAATTTTCTATCCAGCACTTCTTCAACATGACATAATCAATAAGGAAATTAATTATTCGGATGCCCAAACAAAGGAATTTAGCTGAGGTCCCGTGATCCCGGGTCTGTGCCCCGAGTCCAATTTCACGCGCCGTTTCCAATCAACCAGCCAAATTTCGGCCGATTCCGACACCATCGTGAAAAATGACAAAATTGCCCCTGGTGCGATTTTGCTTCGTTAATTATCTGTCCAGCACTTCTTCAACCTGACATAATTAATATGGAAATTAATTATTCGGTGGCCCAAACGAAGGAATTTGGCTCACATCACGTGATCTTGGGTTTGTGCCCCGAGTCCAATTTCTCAGGCCGTTTCCAATGAACTTGCCAAATTTCGGCTCATTCCGACACCGTCACGATTAATGAGCAAATTGCCCCTGGTGCGGTTTTTCTTTAATAATTTTATGTCAGCACTTCTTCAACCTCACATAATTAATTTGGAAATTATTTATTCGGAGGCCCAAACAAAGGAGTTTGGCTAAAATCCCATGATCCCGGGTCTTTGCCCCGAGTCCAATATCGCGAGCCATTTCCAATCAGCCTACCAAATTTCGGCCCGTTCTGACACCGTCTCGACAAATAACACTAC
>NW_019246332.1:112557-115921 GCF_002742605.1 Olea europaea var. sylvestris
CCGAGTCCAATTTCTCTCGCCGTTTCCAATCAACCTTCAAAATTTCTGCCCATTCCGACACAGTCGCGAAAAATGACAAAATTACCCCAAGTGCAGTTTTTCTTTGTTAATTTTATGTCAATCACTTCTTCATCCTGACATAGTTAATAAGGAAATTAATTATTCGGAGGCCAAAACGAAGGAATTTTTCTAAATGCCCGTGATCCCAGGTCTGTGCCCCGAGTCCAATTTCGCGCGCCATTTCCAATCAACCCGCCAAATTTCGGCCCATTCCGTCATTGTCACGAAAAATGATGAAATTGCCCCTAGTGTGGCTTTACTTTGTTAATTTTCTGTCCAACATTTCTTCAACTTGACATAATTAATTATTCGGAGGCCCAAACGAAGGAATTTGGCTAAAATCCCGTGATCCCGGGTCTGTGCCCCGAGTCCAATTTCGCGGGCTGTTTCCAATCAACCTGCCAAATTTCGACCCATTCCGACACCGTCGCGAAAAATGACAAAATTGCCCCTGGTAAGGTTTTGCTTTGTTAATTTTCTGTCCAGCACTTCTTCAAACTGACATAATTAATAAGGAAATTAATTATTCGGAGGCCCAAACGAAGGAATTTGGCTAAATTCCCATGATCCCCGATTTGTGCCTCGAGTCTAATTTCGCGCGCCATTTCCAATCAACCTGCCAAATTTCGGCCCATTCCAACACCGTCGCGAAAAATGACAAAATTGCTCCTGGTGCAATTTTTCTTTGTTAATTTTCTATCAAGCACTTCTTCATCCTGACATAATAAACAAAAATTAATTATTCGGAGGCCAAAACGAAGGAATTTTGCTAAAATCTCATGATCCTGGGTCTGTGCCCCGAGTCCCATTTCGCAGGCCGTTTCTACTCAACCTGCCAAATTTCGGCCGTTTCCGGCACCGTCGTGAAAAATGACAAAATTGCCCTTGGTACGATTTTGCTTTGTTAATTTTTCTGTCCAGCACTTCTTCAAAGTGACATAGTTAATAAGGAAATTAATTATTCGGAGGCCGAAACGAAGGAATTTGGCTAAATTCCCATGATCTCGGGTTTGTGCCTTGAGTCCAATTTCGCGCGCCGTTTAATCAACCTGCCAAATTTCGGTCCATTCTGACACCATCGCGAAAAATGACAAAATTGCCCCTGGTACAGTTTTTCTTTGTTAATTTTCTTTCAAGCACTTCTTCATCCTGACATAATTAATAAGAAAACTAATTATTCAGAGGCCCAAACGAAGGAATTTTAGCTAAATTCCTGTGATCCTGGGGCTGTGCCCCGAGTCCAAATTCGCAGGCCGTTTCCAGTCAACTAGCCAAATTTCGGCCGATTCCAACACTATTGCAAAAAAATGACAAAATTGGCCTTGGTTCGATTTTGCTTTGTTAATTTTCTGTCCAGCACCCCTTCAACCTGACATAATTAATACGGAAATTAATTATTCGGAGGCCCAAACGAAGGAATTCTGCTAAAATCCTGTGATCCTGGGCCTGTGCCCCGAGTCCAATTTCGCGGGCCGTTTCCAATCAACCTGCCAAATTTCAGCTGATTTCGACACCGTCGCGACAAATGACAAATTTGCCACTGGTGCAGTTTTTCTTCGTTAATTTTCTGTTTAGCACTTCTTCAACCTGACATAATTAATACGAAATTTAATTATTCGGAGGCGCAAATGAAGGAGTTTGGCTAAAATCCCGTGATCCTGGGTCTGTGCCCCAAGTCCAATTTCGCAGGCTGTTTGCAATCAACCTGCAAAATTTCGCCCCATTTCGACACCGTCGCGACAAATGACACTATTGCCCCTGGTGCGACTTTGCTTTGTTAATTTTATGTCCTGCACTTCTTCAACCTGATATAATTAATAGGGAAATTAATTATTCGGTGGCCCAAATGAAGGAATTTGGCTAAAATCCTGTGATCACGGGTCTGTGCCCCGAGTCCAGTTTCGCGCACTGATTCCAATCAACTTGCCAAATTTCGGCGCATTCCGACACTGTCTCGAAAAATGACAAAATTGCCCTTGGTGCGATTTTTCTTTGTTAATTTTCTGTCAAGCACTTCTTCAACCTGACATAATTAATAAGGAAATTAATTATTTGGAGGCCCAAACGAAGGAATTTGGCTAAAATCCCGTGATCTCGAGTCTGTACCACGAGTCCAATTTCGCAGGCCGATTCTAGTCAATCTGCCAAATTTCTACCCATTCCGAAGTTGTCGCGAAAACTGACAAAATTGCCCACGGTACGGTTTGGCTTTGTTAATTTTCTGTTCAGCACTTTTCAACTTACATAATTAATGAGGAAATTAATTATTCGGAGGCCCAAACGAAGGAATTTGGCTAAAATCCCGTGTCTGTGCCCCGAGTCCAATTTCGCGCTCTGTTTCCAATCAACTTGCCAAATTTTGGCCCATTCAAACACCGTCGCGAAAAATGACAAAATTGTCGCTGGTGCGGTTTTTCTCTTTAATTTTCTATCCAGCACTTCTTTAACCTGACATAATTAATAAGGAAATTAATTATTTGGTGGCCCAAAGGAAGGAATTTGGCTAAAATTCCCTGATCCCGGGTCAGTGCCCCGAGTCTAATTTCACAGGCAGCTTCCAGTCAACCTGCCAAATTTCGGCCCATTTCGATAACGCCGCGATAAATGACAAAATGCCCTCATGCGGTTTTTCTTTGTTAATTTTATGTCCAGTACTTCTTCAACCTAACATAATTAATACGGAAATTAATTATTCGGATGCCCAAACGAAGAAGTTTGGCTAAAATCCCATGATCCTGGGTCCGTGCCCCGAGTCCAATTTTGTGGGCTGTTTCCAATCAACCTGCCAAATTTCGGCTCATTCCGACACCGTCGCGACAAATGACACTATTGCCCTGGTGCGATTTTGCTTTGTTGATTTTCTGTCCAGCACTTCTTCAACCTGACATAATTAATGGGAAAATTAATTATTCAGCGGCGCAAACGAAGGAATTTGGCTAAAATCTCGTGATCACGGGTCTGTGCCCCGAGTCCAATTTTGCGCGCCGTTTCCAATCAACCTGCTAAATTTCGGCCCCTTCTGTCACTGTCTCGAAAAATGATAAAATTGCCCCTGGTGCAGTTTTTCTTTGTTAATTTTCCATCAATCACTTCGTCCGATCCCGACACTATCGCGATAAATGACAAAATTGTCCCTGGTACGATTTTTCTTTGTTAATTTTCTGTCCAACACTTTTTCAACCTGACATAATTAATACGAAAATTAATTACTCAGAGGCCCAAACGAAGGAATTTGGCTAAAATCCCTTGATCCCGAGTCTGTGCCCCGAGTCTAATTTCGCGGGCCGTTTCCAATCAACCTACC
>NW_019246332.1:117319-132996 GCF_002742605.1 Olea europaea var. sylvestris
ACTACGGAAATTAATTATTCGAAGGCCCAAATGAAGGAATTTGGCTAAAATCTCATGATCCCGGGTCTGTGCCCTGAGTCCAATTTCATGGGCCGTTTCCAATCAACCTGCCAAATTTCGGCCCATTCCGACACCGTCGCGACAAATGACAAAATTACCCATGGTGCGGCTTTTCTTTGCTAATTTTCTATCCTGCACTTCTTCAACCTAACATAATTAATAAGAAAATTAATTAGTCGGAGGCCCAAACGAAGGAATTTCGCTAAAATCTCATGATCCCGGGTCTGTGCCCCGAGCTCGATTTTGCTGGCCGTTTCCAATCGACCTGTCAATTTCGGCCCGTTCAGACACCGTCGCAACAAATGACAAAATTACCCATGTTGCGGTTTTTCTTTGTTAATTTTCTGTCCAGCACTTCATCAACCTGACATAATTAATAAAGAAATTAATTATTCGGTGGCCCAAACGAAGGAATTTGGCTAAAATCTCATGATCCCGGGTTTGTGCCCCGAGTCCAATTTCGTGGGCCGTTCCCAATCAACTTGCTAAATTTCGAACCATTCCGAGACTGTCGCGACAAATGAAAAAATTACTCCTAGTGCGATTTTTCTTTCTTAATTTTCTTTCCAGCACTTCTTCAACCTGACATAATTAATATGGAAATTAATTATTCGGAGGACCAAATGAAGGAATTTGGCTAAAATCCTATGGTCCCGGGTCTATGCTCCGAGTCCAATTTCGCAGGCCATTTCCAATTAACCAGCCAAATTTCTGCCCATTCCGACTCCAACGCGACAAATGACAAAATTGCCCATGGTCCGATTTTTCTTTGTTAATTTTCTGTCGAGCACTTCTTTAACCCGACATAAATAACATGGAAATTAATTATTCGGAGGCCTAAACGAAAGAATATGGCTAAAATCCCGTGATCTTGTGTCTGTGCACCGAGTCCAATTTTGCGAGCCGTTTCCAATCAACTTGCCAAATTTCGGCCCATTTCGACACCGTCGCGACAAATTACAAAATTGCCCCTAGTGCGGTTTTTCTTTGTTAATTTTCTATCCGGCACTTCGCCTACCTGACATAATTAATGCGGAAATTAATTATTCGGAGGCCCAAACGAACGAGTTTAGCTAAAATCCCGTGACCCCGGGTCTGTGCCCCGGGTCCAATTTCTTGGGCCGTTTCCAATCAACCTGCCAAATTTCGGCCCATTCCGACACCGTCGCAACAAATGGGAAAATTACCCATGGTGCGGTTTTTTTTTGTTAATTTTCTGTCCAGCACTTCTTCAACCTGACATAATTTAAAAAGAAATTAATTATTCGGCGGCCCAAACGAAGGAATTTGGCTAAAATCTCATGATCCCGGGTTTGTGCCTCGAGTTCAATTTCGCGGGCCGTTCCCAATAAACCTGCCAAATTTCGACCCATTCCGACATCGTCATGACAAATGACAAAATTGCCCCTAGTGCGATTTTTCTTTCTTAATTTTCTTTCCAGCACTTCTTCAACCTGACATAATTAATACGGAAATTAATTATTCGGAGGACCAAACGAAGAAATTTGGCTAAAATCTCGTGATCCCGGGTCTGTGCTCTGAGTCCAATTTCGCGGGCGGCTAAAGTCCCATGATCTCGGGTCTGTGCCCCAAGTCCAATTTCGCGGCTGTTTCCAATCAACCAGCTAAATTTTGGCCGATTCCGACACCGTCGCGACAAATGACAATTGCCCTTGGTGAAGCTTTTCTTTGTTAATTTTCTGTCCAGTACTTCTTCAACCTCACATAATTAATATGAAAATTAATTATTCAGAGGCCCAAACGAAAGAATTTGGCAAAAACACCGTCATTCCAGGTCTGTGTCCCGAGTCCAATTTCGCGGGCCATTTCCAATCAACTGCCAAATTTCGGCCCATTCCGACACTGTCGCGAAAAATGACAAAATTGCCCCTGGTGAGGTTTTACTTTGTTAATTTTCTGTCCAGCGCTTCTTCAACCTGTCATAATTAATAAAGAAATTAATTATTCGGAGGCCCAAATGAAGGAATTCGGATAAAATCCCATGATCCCGAGTCTGTGCCCAGAGTCCAATTTCGAGGGCCGTTTCCAATCAACCTGCTAAATTTCGGCCGATTCCAACACTGTCGTGACAAATGAAAAAATTGCCACTGGTGCGGGTTTTCTTTTTTAATTTTTTGTGCAATACTTCTTCACCCTGATATAATTAATATGGAAATTAATTATTCGGAGGCCCAAACGAAGGAATTTGGCTAAAATCCCATGATCCCGGGTCTGTGCCCGAAGTCCAATTTCTAGCACCTTTTCTAATCAACCAGCCAAATTTCGGCCCATTCCGACACTGTTGCGAAAAATGACAAAATTGCCCCTGGTGCGGCTTTTTTTGTTAATTTTCTGTCCAGGACTTCTTCAACCTGACATAATTAATAAGGAAATTAATTATTCAGAGGGCCAAACGAAGGAGTTTGGCTAAAATCCCGTGATCCCGAGTCTGTGCCTCGAGTCCAATTTCGCAGGCCGTTTTCAGTCAACCTACCTTATTTCGGCCCATTCCGACACTGTTGCAAAAAATTAAAAAATATCCCCTTGTGCGCTTTTGCTTTGTCAATTTTCTGTCCAACAATTCTCCAACCCGACATAATTAATAAGGAAATTAATTGTTCGGAGGCCCAAATGAAGGAATTTGGCTAAAATCCTATGATCCCAAGTCTGTGCCCCGAGTCCAATTTCGTGGGCCGTTCTAATCAACCTATCAAATTTCAGCCCATTTCGTCACCATCACGAAAAATGACAAAATTGTTCCAGGTACGATTTTACTTTGTTAATTTTTTGTCCAACACTTCTTCAACCTAACATAATTAATAAGGAAATTAATTATTCAAAGGCCCAAACGAAGGAATTTGGCTAAAATCCCGTGATCCCGTATCTGTGCCCCGGGTGCAATTTCGCGGGACGTTTCCAATCAACCTGCCAAATATCTGTAGATTTCGATACTGTCGTGACGAATAACAAATTTGCCCCTGGTGCAATTTTTCTTTGTTAATTTTCTGACCAGCACTTCTCCAACCTGACATAATTAATAAGGAAATTAGTTATTCGGAGGACCAAACGAAGGAATTTGGCTAAAATCCCGTGATCCCGGGTCTGTGCCCAGAGTCCAATTTCGCAGGCCTTCCAATCATCCTGTCAAATTTTGACCCATTCCGTCATCGTCTTGAAAAATGACAAAATTGCCCCTGGTGCGGCATTGCTTTGTTAATTTTATGTCCGACACTTCTTCAACCTGACATAATTAATAAGGAAATTAATTATTCGGAGTTCGAAACGAAGGAATTTGGCTAAAATCTCGTGATCCCGGGTCTGTGCCTCGAGTCCGATTTTGCGGGCCGTTTTCAATCAACCTGCCAAATTTCGTCTGATTTCGACACCGTCGGGACAAATGACAAAATTGCACCTGGTGCGGTTTTTCTTTGTTAATTTTCTGTCCAGCACTTCTTCAACCTGACATAATTAATATGGAAATTAATTATTCGGATGCCCAAACGATGGAGTTTGGCTAAAATCCCATGATCCTAGGTCCATGCTCCGAGTCCAATTTCGTGGGCTGTTTCCAATCAACCTGCCAAATTTCGGCTCATTCCGACACCGTCACGACAAATGACACTATTGCCCTGGTGCGATTTTACTTTGTTAATTTTCTGTCCAGCACTTCTTCAACCTGACATAATTAATACGAAAATTAATTATTCGGACACCCAAACGAAGGAGTTTAGCTAAAATCCCGTGATCCTGGGTCCGTGCCCCGAGTCTAATTTCGCGGGCCGTTTCCAATCAACCTACCAAATTTCGGCCCATTCCGACACCGTCGCGACAAATGACACTATTGCCCTAGTGCGATTTTGCTTTGTTAATGTTTTGTCCAACCCTTCTTCAACCTGACATAATTAATAGGAAAATTAATTATTCGGAAGCCCAAACGAAGGAATTTGGCTAATATCCCGTGATCCCGGGTCTGTGCCCAGAGACCAATTTCGCGCGCCATTTTCAGTCAATGTGCTAAATTTCGACCGATTTCGACACCATCGTGACAAATGACAAAATTGCCCCTGGTGTGGTTTTTCTTTGTTAATTTTCTATCCAGCACTTCTTCAACCTGGCATAATTAATACGAGAATTAATTATTCGGAGGCCCAAACGAAGGAGTTTGGCTGAAATACCGTGATTCCAGGTCTGTGCCCCGAGTTCAATTTCGCGAGCCGTTCCAATCAGCGTGCCAAATTTCAGCCCATTTCGACACCGTCGCGACAAATGACAATATTGCCCCCAGTGCAGTTTTTCTTTGTTAATTTTCTGTCCAGCACTTCTTAAACCAGACATAATTAATAAGGAAATTAATAATTCAGAGGCCCAAACGAGGGAATTTAGCTAAAATTCTGTGATCCCGGGTTTGTGCCCCTAGTCCAATTTCGCAGGCCATTTCCAATCAACCAGCCAAATTTCGGTGCATTTCAACACCGTCGCAAAAAATGACGAAATTGTCCTTGGTGCGGTTTTGCTTTGTTAATTTTCTGTCCAACACTTCTTAAACCTGACAGAATTAATACAGAAGTTAATTATTCAGAGGCCCAAACAAAGGAATATTTCTAAAATCCCGTGATCTCGAGTCAATGCCCCGAGTCCAATTTTGCGGAGGAAATTAATGAGGAAATTAATTATTCGGAGGCCCAAACGAAGGAATTTGGCTCAAATCCCGTGATCCCAGGTCTGTGCCCCGAGTCCAATTTCGCAGGCCGTTTCCAATCAACTTGCCAAATTTTGACCCATTCCTACACCGTCGTGACAAATGACAAAATTGCCCCTGGTGCGAATTTGCTTTGTTAATTTTCTGTACAGCACTTCTTCAACTTGACATAATTAATAAGGAAATTAATTATTCGGAGGCCCAAACGAAAGAATTTGGCTAAAATCCCGTGATCCCGGGTCTGTGCCCCGAGTCCAATTTCGCGGGCCGTTTCCAATCAACCTACCCAATTTCTGTCGATTCCGACACCTTTGCGATAAATGACAAAATTACCCCAGGTGCGATTTTTCTTTGTTGATTTTTTGTCCAGCACTTATTCGACCTGACATAATTAATACGAAAATTAATTATTTGGAGGCCCAAACGAAGGAGTTTGGCTAAAATCCCATGATCCCGGGTATGCGCCCTGAGTCCAATTTCGTGGGCCGTTTCCAATCAACATTCCAAATTTCGACACCGTCGCGACAAATGACAAATTTGCCCGTGGTGCGATTTTTCTTTGTTAATTTTCCGTCTAGCATTTCTTCAACCTGACATAATTAACACGGAAATTAATTATTCGGAGGCCTAAATGAAGGAATTTGGTTAAAATCCCTTGATCCCGGGTATGTACCCCGAGTCCAATTTCGCGGGCCATTTCCAAGCAACCTGCCAAATTACAGACCATTCCGACACCGTCGTGAAAAATGAAAAAATTACCCCTGGTACGATTTTGCTTTGTTAATTTTCTGTCCAACACTTCTTCAATCTGACATAATTAATAAGGAAATTAATTATTCGGAGGCCCAAACGAAAGAATTTAGCTAATATCCCGAGATCCCGGGTTTGTGTCCCGAGTCCAATTTCGCAGGCCGTTTCCAATAGACCTGCTAAATTCTAAATTTCGGTCGATTCTGACACCGTCGCGACAAATGACAAAATTGCCCCTGGTGCAGTTTTTCTTTGTTAATTTTCAATCCAGTACTTCTGCAACCTGACATAATTAATAAGGAAATTAATTGTTCGGAGGCCCAAACGAAGGAATTTGGCTAAAATCCCGTGATCCCAAGTCTGCACCCCGAGTACAATTTCGCGGGCCATTTCCAATTGACCTGCCAAATTTCGGCCCATTCCGACACCGTCGCAAAAAATGACAAAATTGCCCCTGGAATAAGGAATTTAATTATTCGGAGACCTAAACGAAGGAATTCGGCTAAAATCCCATGATCCTGGGTCTGTGCCCCGAGTCTAATTTCGTGCATTGCTTTCAATTAACTTGCCAAATTTCTGTCCATTCCGACACCGTCGCGAAAAATGACAAAATTGCCCATAGTGCAGTTTTTCTTTGTTAATTTTATGTCCGGCACTTCTTCAACCTAACATAATTAATAAGGGAATTAATTATTTGGATGCCCAAACGAAGGAATTTGACTAATATCCCGAGTCTGTACCCCGAGTCCGATTTCGCATGCGACCAGTCAACCTGCCCAATTTCAGCCCATTTCGACACTGTCGCGAAAAATGACAATATTGCCCCTGGTGCGGTTTTGCTTTGTTAATTTTCTGTCCAACACTTCTTTAATCTGACATAATTAATGAAGAGATTAATTATCCGGAGGTCCTAATGAAAGAAATTTGGCTAATATCCCGTGATCTCGGGTCTGTGCCCCGAGTCCAATTTCGCAGGCCGTTTCCAATCAACTTGCCAAATTTCGGCCGATTTCGACATCATCGTAATAAATGAAAAATTGCGCCCGGTACAGCTTTTCTTTGTTAATTTTCTGTCCAGCTCTTCTTCAACCTGACATAATTAATACGGAAATTAATTATTCGGAGGCCCAAACGAACGGCACTTGGCTAATATCCCGTGATCCTGAGTCCGTGCCCCGAGTTCAATTTCGCAGACCGTTTCCAATGAACCTGCCAAATTTCGGTCGATTTCGACACCGTCACGATAAATGACAAAATTGCCCCTGGTGCAGTTTTTCTTTATTAATTTTCTGTCTAGCACTTCTTCTACCAGACATAATTAATAAGGAAATTAACTATTCGGAGGCCCAAACGAAGGAGTTTGGCTAAAATCCCGTGATCCCGAGTCTGCGCCCCTAGTCCAATTTCACGGGCCGTTTCCAATCAACCTGCCAAATTTTGGCAGATTTCGACACCGTCGCGACAAATGACAAATTCGCCCCTGGTGCGATTTCTTTTTGTTAATTTTCCGTCCAGCACTTATTCAACCTGACATAATTAATACAGAAATTAATTATTTGGAGTCCCAAACGAAGGAATTTGGCTAAAATCCCGTGATCCCGGTCTGCGCTCCGAGTCCAATTTCGCAGGCCGTTTCCAATAAACCTGCCAAATTTTGGCCCGTTCCGACACCATCGCAAAAAATGACAAAATTGCCCCTGGTACGATTTTGCTTTGTTAATTTTCTGTCTAACATTTCTTCAATCTGACATAATTAATGACGAAATTAGTTATTCGGAGGCCCAAACAAAGGAATTTGTCCAATATCCCGTGATCTCGGGTCTGTGCCACGAGTCCAATTTCTCGAGCCTTTTCCAATCAACCTGCTAAATTTCGGCCGATTCCGACACCATCGCGACAAATGACAAAATTACCCCTTGTGCGATTTTTCTTTGTTAATTTTCTGTCCAATACTTCTTCAACCTTACATAATTAATACGGAAATTAATTATTTAGAGGCCCAAACGAAAGAATTTGGCAAAAATCCCCTGATCCCGGGTCCGTGCCCCGAGTCCAATTTCACGGGCCGTTTCCAATCAACCTGCCAAATTTTCGCAGATTTCGACACCGTCGAGACAAATGACAAATTTGCCCCTAGTGTGGTTTTTCTTTGTTAATTTTCCTTCCAGCACTTCTTTAACCGGACATAATTAATACGAAAATTAATTATTCGGAGGCCCAAACGAAAGAATTTGGCTAAAATCCCGTGATCCCGGGTCTGCGCTCAGAGTCCAATTTCGCAGGCCGTTTCCAATAAACCTGCCAAATTTTGGCCCGTTCCGACACCGTCGCAAAAAATGACAAAATTGCCCCTGGTACGATTTTGCATTGTTAATTTTCTATCTAACACTTCTTCAATCTGACATAATTAATAAGGAAATTAGTTATTCGAAGGCCCAAACAAAGGAATTTGTCCAATATCCCGTTATCTCGGGTCTGTGCCACGAGTCCAATTTCTTGAGCCTTTTCCAATCAACCTACTAAATTTCGGCCGATTCCGACACCATCGCGACAAACGACAAAATTACCCCTGGTGCGATTTTTCTTTGTTAATTTTCTGTCCAATACTTCTTCAACCTTACATAATTAATACGGAATTAATTATTCAGAGGCCCAAACGAAAGAATTTGGCAAAAATCCCCTGATTCCGGGTCCATTCCCCGAGTCCAATTTCACGGGCCATTTCCAATCAACCTGCCAAATTTTGGCCCATTCCAACACCGTCGTGAAAAATAAAAAAATTGCCCCTTGTGCGGTTTTGCTTTGTTAATTTTCTGTCTTGCACTTCTTCAACCAGACATAATTAATAAGGAACTTAAATATTGGGAGGCCCAAATGAAGGAGTTTGGCTAAAATCTCGTGATCCCGAGTTTGTGCCCCGAGTCCAATTTCACAGGCCGTTTCCAGTCAACCTGCCAAATTTCGGCCCATTTCGACACCGTCGCGAAAAATGATAAATTTAACGCTGGTGCGATTTTGCTTTGTTAATTTTCTGTCCAGCACTTCTTCAACCTGACATAATTAATAAGGAAATTCATTATTCGGAGGCCCAAACGAAGAAATATGGCTAAAATCTCGTGATCCTGGGTTTGTGTCCCAAGTCCAATTTCGCGGGCCGTTTCCAATCAACCAGCCAAATTTCGGCCCATTCTGACACTGTCACGAAAGATGACAAAATTGCCCCTAGTGCGATTTTTCTTTGTTAATTTTTTGTCCAGCACTTTTTCAATTTGACATAATTAGTAAGGAAATTAATTATTCGGAGGCCCAAACAAAGGAATTTGGCTAAAATCCCGTGATCCTGGGTCTATGCCCTGAGTCCAATTTCGCAGGCCGTTTCCAGTCAACCTGCCAAATTTCGGCCCATTCTGACACTATCACGAAAAATGACAAAATTGCCCCTGGTGCGCTTTTACTTTGTTAAGTTTCGGTTCAGCACTTCTGCAACCTGACATAATTAATAAGGAAATTAATTGTTCAGAGGCCCAAATGAAGGAATTTGGCCAAAATACCTTGATCCCGAGTCTGTGCCCCGAGTCCAATTTTGCGGACCGTTTCCAATCAACCTGCCAAATTTCGGCTGATTTCGACATCATTGCGAAAAACGACAAAATTGCCCCTAGTGCAGTTTGGCTTTGTTAATTTGCTGTCCAGCACTTCTTCAATCTGACATAATTAATAAGGACATTAATTATTCGGAGGCCCAAACGAAGAAATTTGGCTAAAACCCTGTAATCCCGGGTCTGTGCCCCGAGTCCAATTTCACGGGCCGCTTCAAATCAACCTGCCAAATTTCGACCGATTTCGACACCGTCGCGACAAATGACAAAATTGCCACTCAGGCAATTTTTCTTTGTTAATTCTCTGTCCAGCACATCTTCAACCTGACATAATTAATACAAAAATTAATTATTCGGGGGGCCCAAACGAAAGAGTTTGGAAAAAATCTCGTGATCCCGGGTCAGTGCCTTGAGTCCAATTTCGAGGGCCGTTTCCAGTCGTCTTTCAAATTTTTGGCCAATTTCGACACGCCGCGATAAATGAAAAAATTGTCCCTAGTGTGTTTTTCTTTGTTAATTTTCTATCTAGCACATCTTCAACCTGACATAATTAATATGGAAATTAATTATTCGGAGGCCCAAACGAAGGAGTTTGGCTTAAATCCCGCAATCCCCGATCTGTGCCCCGACTCTATTTTCACGGGCCGTTTCCAATCAACCTGTCAAATTTCGGCCCATTCCGACACCGTCGCGAAAATTGACAAAATTGCCCCTGGTGTAGTTTTTCTATGTTAATTTTCTGTCCAACACTTCTTCAACCTGACTTAATTAATAACGAAATTAATTATTCGAAGGCCCAAACGAAGGAATTTCGCTAAAATCCCATGATCATGGGTCTGTGCCTCGACTCCAATTTTGCGGGCCGTTTCCAATCAACCTGCCAAATTTCGGCCCATTCCGACACCGTTGCGAAAAATGACAAAACTGCCCCATGTGCAGTTTTGCTATGTTAATTTTCTATTCCCCACTTCTTCAACCTGACATAATTAATAAGGAAATTAATTATTCGGAGGCCCAAACGAAGGGATTTGGATAAAATCCTATGATCTCAAGTTTATGCCCCAAGTCCAATTTCGCAGGCCGTTTCCAGTCAACCTGCCAAATTTAGGCCCACTCCGACACCATCGCGAAAAATGACAAAATTGCCCCTCGTGTGGTTTTACTTTCTTAATTTTCTGTCTAGCACTTCTACAACCTGACATAATTAATAAGGAAATAAGTTACTCGGAGGCCCAAACGAAGGAATTTAGCTAGAATCCCGTGATCCCGAGTCTATGCCCCAAGTCCAATTTCTCGGGCCATTTCCGATCAACCTGTCAAATTTCGCCCCATTCCTACACCGTCGTGAAAAATGACAAAATTGCCCTAGGTGCTATTTTGATTTGTTAATTTTCGATCCAGCACTTCTACATCTGACATAATTAATAAGGAATCTAATTATTCGGAGGCCCGAACAAAGGAATTTATCTAATATCCCGTGATCCCGGGCTTGTGCCCCGAGTCCAATTTCGCGGGCCGTTTCCAATCAACCTGCCAAATTTTGGCCCATTCCGACACCGTCGTAAAAACTGACAAAATTGCCCCTGGAACGGTTTTATTTTATTTTCTGACCAACACTTATTCAACCTAACATAATTAATAAGGAAATTAATTATTCGGTGGCCCAAACGAAGGAATTTGGCTAAAATCCCGTGATCCCAGGTCTATGCCCCGCGTCCTATTTCGCAGGCCGTTTCCAATCAACCAGCCAAATTTTGGCCCATTTCGACAGCATCACGACAAATGACAAAATTGCCCCTGATGCGATTTTGCTTTGTTAATTTTTGTCCAGCACTTCGTCAACCTGACATAATTAACAAGGAAATTAATTATTAGGAGGCCCAAACGAAGGAATTTAGCTAAAATCCCGTGATCCCTGGTCTGTGCCCCGAGTCCAATTTCGCGGGCCGTTTCCAATCAACATGCCAAATTTCGGCCCATTCCGACACCGTCACGACATATAACAAAATTGCCCCAGGTGTGGTTTTTCTTCGTTAATTTTCTGTCTAGCACTTCTTCCACCTGACATAATTAATAAGGAAATTAATTATTCGGAGGCCCAAACGAAGGAATTTGGCTAAAATCCCGTGATCCCAGGTCTGTGCCCCGAGTCAAATTTCGTGGGCCATTTCCAATCAACCAATCAAATTTCACCCCATTCCTACAACGTCGCGAAAAATGACAAAATTGCCCCTGGTGTGGTTTTGATCTGTTAATTTTCGGTCCAGCACTTCTACAACTTGACATAATTAATAAGGAAATTAATTATTCGGTGGCCTGAACGAAGGAATTTGTCGAATATCCTGTGATCCCGGGTTTGTGCCTCGAGTCCAATTTCGCGGGCCGTTTCCAAACAACCTGCCAAATTTCAGCCCATTCTTACGCTATTGAGAAAAATGACAAAATTGCCCCAAGTGCGGTTTTGCTTTGTTAATTTTCTATCCAACATTTATTCAGCCTGACATAATTAATAAGGAAATTAATTATTCAGAGTCCCAAACGAAAGAATTTGGCTAAAATCCCATGATCCCGGATCTGTGCCCCAAGTCCTATTTCAAGGGTCGTTTCCAATCAACCTGCCAAATTTCGGCCCATCCCGACACAGTCGCGAAAACTGACAAAATTGCCCCTAGTGCGATTTGTTTTGTTAATTTTCTAACCAACACTTATTCAACTTGACATAATTAATAAGGAAATTAATTATTCGGAGGCCCAAACGATGGAATTTAGCTAAAATCCCGTGATCTCGGGTCTGAGCCTCGAGTCCTATTTCGCAGGCAGTTTCCAATCGACCAGCCAAATTTCAGCCCATTTCGACACCGTCGTGACAAATGACAAAATTGACACTGGTGCGGTTTCGCTTTGTTAATTTTCTGTCTAGCACTTCATCAACCTGACATAATTAATAAGGAAATTAATTATTCGGAGGCCCAAACAAAGGAATTTGGCTAAAATCTCGAGATCCCGGGTCTGTGCCCCTAGTCCAATTTCGCGGGCCATTTCCAATCAACCTGTAAAATTTCGGCCCATTCCGTCACCATCGCGAAAAATGACAAAATTGCCCCTGGGGCGATTTTGCTTTGTTAATTTTCTATCCAACGCTTTTGTAACCTAACATAATTACGAAGGAAATTAATTGTTCGGAGAACCAAATGAAGGAATTTAGCTAAAATCCAGTGATCCCTAGTTTGTGCCCTGAGTCCAATTTCGCGGGCCATTTCGACTCAACATGCCAAATTTCGGCCCATTCCGACACCGTAGCGACAAATGACAAAATTGCACTTGGTGCAGTTTTTCTTCATTAATTTTCTGTCCAGCACTTCTTCAACCTGACATAATTAATAAGGATATTATGTATTCGAAGGCCCAAACGAAGGAATTAGGCTAAAATCCCGTGATCCCTGGTCTGTGCCCCGAGTCCAATTTCGCGGGCCGTTTCCAATCAACATGTCGAATTTCGGCCCATTCCGTCACCGTCGCGAAAAATGACAAAATTGCCCCTGGGGCGATTTTGCTTTGTTAATTTTCTATCCAACGCTTTTGTAACCTAACATAATTACGAAGGAAATTAATTGTTCGGAGAACCAAATGAAGGAATTTAGCTAAAATCCAGTGATCCCTAGTTTGTGCCCTGAGTCCAATTTCGCGGGCCATTTCGACTCAACATGCCAAATTTCGGCCCATTCCGACACCGTAGCGACAAATGACAAAATTGCACTTGGTGCAGTTTTTCTTCATTAATTTTCTGTCCAGCACTTCTTCAACCTGACATAATTAATAAGGATATTATGTATTCGAAGGCCCAAACGAAGGAATTAGGCTAAAATCCCGTGATCCCTGGTCTGTGCCCCGAGTCCAATTTCGCGGGCCGTTTCCAATCAACATGTCGAATTTCGGCCCATTCCGTCACCGTCGCGAAAAATGACAAAATTGCCCCTGGGGCGATTTTGCTTTGTTAATTTTCTATCCAACGCTTTTGTAACCTAACATAATTACGAAGGAAATTAATTGTTCGGAGAACCAAATGAAGGAATTTAGCTAAAATCCAGTGATCCCTAGTTTGTGCCCTGAGTCCAATTTCGCGGGCCATTTCCAATCAACCTGTCAAATTTCGGCCCATTCCGTCACCGTCGCGAAAAATGACAAAATTGCCCCTGGTGCGGTTTTTCTTTGTTAATTTTCTATCCAACGCTTTTGTAACCTAACATAATTACGAAGGAAATTAATTGTTCGGAGAACCAAATGAAGGAATTTAGCTAAAATCCAGTGATCCCTAGTTTGTGCCCTGAGTCCAATTTCGCGGGCCATTTCGACTCAACATGCCAAATTTCGGCCCATTCCGACACCGTAGCGACAAATGACAAAATTGCACTTGGTGCAGTTTTTCTTCATTAATTTTCTGTCCAGCACTTCTTCAACCTGACATAATTAATAAGGAAATTAATTATTCGGAGGCCCAAATGAAGGAATTTGGCTAAAATCCCGTGATCCTAGGTTTGTGCCCCGAGTCTAATTTCGCGGGCCATTTCTAATCAACCTGTCAAATTTCGCCCCATTCCTACACCGTCGCGAAAAATGACAAAATTTCCTCTGGTGCGGTTTTGATTTGTTAATTTTCGGTCCAGCACTGCTACAACCTGACATAATTAATAAGGAAATTAATTATTCTGAGGCCCGAACAAAGGAATTTGTCTAATATCCCATGATCCCAGGTTTGTGCCCCGAGTCCAATTCCGCAGGCCATTTCCAATCAACCTGCCAAATTTCGGCCCATTCCGACACCGTCGCGAAAAATGACAAAATTGCCCCTGGTGCGGTTTTGATTTGTTAATTTTCTGTCCAACACCTATACAACCTGACATAATTAATAAGGAAATTAATTATTCGGAGGCCCAAACGAAGGAATTTGGCTCAAATCCCGAGATCCGGGTTTGTGCCCCGAATCCAATTTCGCGGGCTGTTTCAAATCAACCTGTCAAATTTTAACCCATTCCGATACCGTCGCAAAAATGACAAAATTGCCCCTGGTGTGGTTTTTTCTTTGTTAATTTTCTATCCAACACTTTTTCAACCTGACTTAATTACAGAGGAAATTAATTGTTCGAACGCCCAAACAAAGGAATTTAGCTATAATCCCGTGATCCCGGGTGTGTGCCTCGTGTCTAATTTCACAGGCCATTCCCAATCAACATGCCAAATTTCGGCCCACTCCGGCACCGTCGCGAAAAATGACAAAATTGCCCCTGGTGCGGTTTTTCTTCTTTAATTTTCTGTCCAGCACTTCTTCAACCTAACATAATTAATAAGGAAATTAATTATTTGGAGGCCCAAACAAAAGAATTTGGTAAAAGCCCATGAACCCAGGTCTGTGCCCCGAGTCCAATTTTGAGGGCTGTTTCCAATCAACCTCCCGAATTTTGGCACATTTCGACACCGTCGCGAGAAATGACCAAACTGCGCCTTTTGCGGTTTTGCTTTATTAATTTTTTGTCCTGCACTTCTTCAACTTGACAAAATTATAAGGAAATTAATTATTTGGAGGCCCAAACGAAAGAATTTGGCTAAAATCCTGTGATCCTGGGTCTGTGCCCCGAGTCCAATTTTGCGGGCCGTTCCAATGAAATTGTCAAATTTTGGGCCATTCTGACAGTGTCGCGAAAAATAACAAAATTGCCCCTGGTGTGGTTTTGCTTTGTTAATTTTCTGTCCAACACTTCTTTAACTTGACATAATTAATAAGGAAATTAATTATTCGGAGGCCCAAACGATGGAATTTAGCTAAAATCCCGTGATCTCGGGTCTGAGCCCTGAGTCCTATTTCGCAGGCAGTTTCCAATCGACCAGCCAAATTTCAGCCCATTTCGACACCGTCGTGACAAATGACAAAATTGACACTGGTGCGGTTTCGCTTTGTTAATTTTCTGTCTAGCACTTCATCAACTTGACATAATTAATAAGGAAATTAATTATTCGGAGGCCCAAACAAAGGAATTTGGCTAAAATCTCGAGATCCCGGGTCTGTGCCCCTAGTCCAATTTCGCGGGCCGTTTCCAATCAACCTGTAAAATTTCGGCCCATTCCGTCACCATCGCGAAAAATGACAAAATTGCCCCTGGGGCGATTTTGCTTTGTTAATTTTCTATCCAACACTTCTTCAACCTGACATAATTAATAAGAATATTATGTATTCAGAAGCCCAAACGATGGAATTTGGCTAAAATCCCGTGATCCCTGGTCTGTGCCCCGAGTCCAATTTCACGGGTCGTTTCAAATCAACCCGTCAAATTTCAGCCCATTAGGAAATTAATTAGTTGAAGGCCCAAACGAAGGAATTTGGCAAAAATTTCGTGATCCCAGGCCTGTGCCCCGAGTCCAATTTCACGGGCCGTTTCCAATCAACCTGTCAAATTTCGACCCATTCCGTCATCGTCGCGAAAAATGACAAAATTGCCCCTGGTGCGGTTCTGCTTTGTTAATTTTCTATCCAACACTTCTTCAACCTGACATAATTAATAAGGATATTATGTATT
>NW_019246332.1:140148-147738 GCF_002742605.1 Olea europaea var. sylvestris
ACAAAATTGCCCCTGGTGCAGTTTTTCTTTGTTAATTTTCTGTCCAGCACTTCTTCAACCTAACATAATTAATACGAAAATTAATTATTCGGAGGCCCAAACAAAGGAGTTTGGCAAAAATCCCTTGATCCCGGGTCTGTGCCCCGAGTCTAATTTCGCGGGCCGTTTCCAATCAACCTGCCAAATTTCGACCGATTCCGACACCGTAGCGACAAATGTTAAAATTGCCCTGGGTGCGATTTTTCTTTGTTAATTTTCTATACAGCACTTCTTCAACCTGACATAATTAATACGAAAATTAATTATTCGGTGGCCCAAACGAAGGAGTTTGGCTAAAATCCTGTGATCTCGGGTCTGTGACCCGAGTCCAATTTCGCAGGCCATTTCCAATCGACCTACCAAATTTAGGCCCATTCTGACACCGTCGTGACAAATGACAAAATTGACCCTGCTACGGTTTTTCTTTGTTAATTTTCTGTCCAACACTTCTTCAACCTGACATAATTAATAAGAAAATTAATTATTTGGAGGCCCAAACGAAAGAATTTGGCTAAAATCCCCTGATCCCAGGTCTATGCCCCGAGTCCAATTTCGTGGGCCGTTTCAAATAAACATGCCAAATTCAGTCCATTCCGACACCGTCGCGACAAATGATAAAACTGTCCCTGGTGCGATTTTTCTTCTTTAATTTCCTGTCCAGCACTTCATCAACCTGACATAATTAATAAGGAAATTAATTATTCGGAGGCCCAAACGAAGAATTTTGGCTAAAATCCCATGAACCCGGGTCTGTGCCCGAAGTCCAATTTCGCGGGCTATTTCCAATCAACCTGCCAAATTTTGGATCATTCTGACGCTGTCGTGACAAATGACAAAACTGCGCCTTGTGCGGTTTTGCTTTATTAATTTTTTGTCTTGCACTTCTTCAACCTGACATAATTAATACGAAAATTAATTATTCAGAGGCCCAAACGAAGGAGTTTGGCTAAAATCCTGTGATCCCGGGTCTGTTCCCCGAGTCCAATTTCGCAGGCCGTTTCCAATCAACCTCCCAAATTTCGACCCATTCCGACACTATCGTGACAAATGACAAAATTGCCCCTGGTGTGGTTTTACTTTGTTAATTTTCTGTCCAGTACTTCTTCAACCTGACATAATTAATAAGGAAATATTATGTATTCGGAGGCCCAAACGAAGGAATTTGGCTAAAATCCCGTGATACCGGGTCTGCGCCTCAAGTCCAATTTCGCGAGCCGTTTCCAATCAACCTGTTAAATTTTGCCGCATTCCTACAACATTGCAAAAATGACAAAATTGCCCCTGGTGCGGTTTTGATTTGTTAATTTTCGGTCCAGCACTTCTACAACCTGACATAATTAATAAGGAAATTAATTATTTAGAGGCCCGAACGAAGGAATTTGTCTAATATCCCATGATCCCGGGTTTGTGCCCCAAGTCCAATTTCGTGGGCCATTTCCAATCAACCTGCCAAATTTCGGCCCATTCCGACACCGTCGCGAAAAATGACAAAATTACCCCTGATGCGGTTTTGCTTTGTTAATTTTCAGTCCAACACTTATTCAACCTGATATAATTAATAAGGAAATTAATTATTCGGAGGCCCAAACGAAGGAATTTTGCTAAAATCTCGTGATCCCGGGTCTGTGCACCGAGTCCTATTTCCCAGGCCATTTCCAGTCAACCAGCCAAATTTCAGCCCATTTCGACACCTTCGCGACAAATGATAAAAATTGCCCCTGGTGTGGTTTTGCTTTCTTAATTTTTTGTCCAGCACTTCATCAACCCGACATAATTAACAAGGAAACTAATTATTCGAAGGCCCGAATGAAGGAATTTGGCTAAAATTTCGTGAACCCGGGTCTGTGCCCCTAGTCCAATTTTGCGGGCCACTTCCAATCAACCGTCAAATTTCAGCCCATTCCGTCAGCATCGCGAAATATGACAAAATTTCCCCTAGTGCGGTTTTGCTTTGTTAATTTTCTATCAAACGCATCTTCAACCTGACTTAATTAATAAGGATATTATGTAGTCGGAGTCCCAAACGAAGGAATTTGGCTAAAATTCCATGATCCCAAGACTGTGCCCCGAGTCCAATTTCGCAGGCCGTTTCAAATCAACCTGTCCAATTTCGACCCATTCTGATACTGTCGCGAAAAATGACAAAATTGTCCCTGGTGCGATTTTTCTTTGTTAATTTTCTATCCAACATTTCTTCAACCTAACATAATCACTAAGGAAATTAATTGTTCGGAGGCCCAAACGAAGGAATTTAGCTAAAATCTCGTGATTCTAGGTCTGTGTCCCGAGTCCAATTTCGCGGACTGTTTCCAATCGACATGCTAAATTTCGCCTCATTCCGACACCGTCGCGACAAATGACAAAATTGGCCCTGGTGCGATTTTTCTTCTTTAATTTTCTGTCCAGCGCTTCTTCAACCTGACATAATTAATAAGGAAATTAATTATTCGTAGGCCCAAACGAAGGAATTTGGCTAAAATCCCATGAACCCGGGTCTATGGCCCGAGTCCAATTTCTCGGGGTATTTCCAATCAACCTGCCAAATTTTGGCCCATTCCGACATCGTCGCGACAAATGACAAAATTGCCCCGGGTGCGATTTTGCTTTGTTAATTTTCTATCCAGTACTTCTTCAACCTGACATAATTAATAAGGAAATTAATTATTCGAAGGCCCAAACGAAGGAATTTGGCTAAAATCCCGTGATCCCGGGTCTATGTCCCGAGTCCAATTTCACGGGCCGTTTCCAATCAACCTTTCAAATTTTGCCCCATTCCTACACCGTCGCGAATAATGACAAAATTGCCTTTGGTACGGTTTTGATTTGTAAATTTTCGGTCCAGCACTTCTACAACCTTACATAATTAATAAGGAAATTAATTATTCGGAGGCCCGAACGAAGGAATTTGTCTAATATCCCATGATCCCGGGTTTGCGTTTCGAGTCCAATTTCGCGGGCCGTTTCCAATCAACCTGCCAAATTTCAGCCCATTCCGACACCGTCGCAAAAACTAACAAAATTGCCCTTGGTGCGGTTTTGTTTTGTTAATTTTCTGTCCAACACTTATTCAACCTGACATAGTTAATAAGGAAATTAATTATTCGGAGGCCCAAATGAAGGAATTTGGCTAAAATCCCGTGATCCCGGGTTTGTGCACCGAGTCCTATTTTGCAGGCCGTTTCCAATCAACCAACCAAATTTCGGCCCATTTCGACACCGTCGAGACAAATGACAAAAATTGCCCCTGGTGTGGTCTTGCTTTCTTAATTTTCTCTCCATCACTTCATCAACCCGACATAATTAATAAGGAAATTAATTATTCGAACACCCAAACGAAGGAATTTGGCTAAAATCCCGTGAACCCGAGTCTGTGCCCCTAGTCCAATTTCGCAGGCCGTTTCCAATCAACCTGTCAAATTTTGGCCCATTCCGTCACCGTCGCGAAGTATGACAAAATTTCCCCCAGTGCGGTTTTGCTTTGTTAATTTTCTATCCAACACTTCTTCAACCTGACATAATTAATAAGGATATTATGTATTCGGAGGCCCAAATGAAGGAATTTGGCTAAAATCCCGTGATCCCGGGTCTGTGCCCCGAGTCCAATTTCGCAGGCCGTTTCAAATCAACCTGTCCAATTTCGACCCATTTCAATACTGTCACGAAAAATGACAAAATTGTCCCTGGTGCGATTTTTCTTTGTTAATTTTCTATCCAACACTTCTTCAACCTAACATAATCACTAAGGAAATTAATTGTTCGGAGGCCCAAACGAAGGAATTTAGCTAAAATCTCGTGATTCTAGGTCTGTGTCCCGAGTCCAATTTCGCGGACTATTTCCAATCGACATGCTAAATTTCGCCTCATTCCGACACCGTCGCGACAAATGACAAAATTGGCCCTGGTGCGATTTTTCTTCTTTAATTTTCTGTCCAGCGCTTCTTCAACCTGACATAATTAATAAGGAAATTAATTATTCGTAGGCCCAAACGAAGGAATTTGGCTAAAATCCCAAGAACCCGGGTCTATGGCCCGAGTCCAATTTCTCGGGGTATTTCCAATCAACCTGCCAAATTTTGGCCCATTCCGACATCGTCGCGACAAATGACAAAATTGCCTCGGGTGCGATTTTGCTTTGTTAATTTTCTGTCCAGTACTTGTTCAACCTGACATAATCAATAAGGAAATTAATTATTCGGAGGCCCAAACGAAGGAAATTGGCTAAAATCCCGTGATCCCGGATATCTGCCCCGAGTCCTATTTCGCAGACCGTTTCCAATCAACCAACCAAATTTCGGCCCATTTCGACACCATCACGACAAATGGCAAAATTGCCCCTGGTGCGGTTTTGCTTTGTTAATTTTCTGTCTAGCACTTCATCTACCTGACATAATTAATAAGGAAATTAATTATTCGGAGGCCCAAACAAAGGAATTTGGCTAAAATCCCGAGATCCCGGGTCTGTGCCCCTAGTCCAATTTCGTGGGCCGTTTCCAATCAACCTGTCAAATTTCTGCCCATTCCGTCACCGTCGCGAAAAATGACAAAATTACCCCTGGTGCGGTTGTGCTTTGTTAATTTTCTATCCAACACTTCTTCAAGCAAACATAATTAATAAGGATATTATGTATTCAGAGGCCCAAACGATGGAATTTGGCTAAAATCCCATGATCTCGGGTCTGTGCCCCGAGTCCAATTTCACAGGCCGTTTCAAATAAACCTGTCAAATTTCGACCCATTACGATACCGTCTCGAAAAATGACAAAATTACCCCTGGTGCGATTTTTCTTTGTCCATTTTCTGTCCAGCACTTCTTCAACCTGACATAATTAGTAAGAAAATTAATAGTTTGGAGGCCCAAACGAAGGAATTTAACTAAAATCTCATGATCCCTGGTTTGTGCCCCGAGTCCAATTTCGTGGGCCGTTTCCAATCGACATGCCAAATTTCGCCCCATTCCGACACCATCGCGATAAATGATAAAATTGCCCCTGGTACGATTTTTCTTCTTTAATTTTCTGTCTAGCACTTCTTCTACCTGACATAATTAATAAGGAAATTAATTATTCGGAGGCCCAAACGAAGGAATTTGGCTAAAATCCCGTGAACCCGAGTCTATGGCCCGAGTCCAATTTCTCGGGGTGTTTCCAATCAACCTGCCAAATTGTGGCCCATTCCGACATTGTCGGGACATATGAAAAAATTGCCCCTGGTGTGATTTTGCTTTGTTAACTTTCTGTCCAGTACTTCTTCAACCTGACATAATTAATAAGGAAATTAATTATTCGGAGGCCCAAACGAAGGAAATTGGTTAAAATCCCGTGATCCCGGATATGTGCCCCGAGTCCAATTTCGCGGGCCGTTTCCAATCAACCTGTCAAATTTCGCCCCATTCCTACATCGTCGCGAATAATGACAAAATTGCCCCTAGTGCAGTTTTGATTTGTTAATTTTCGGTCCACCACTTCTACAACCTTACATAGTTAATAAGGAAATTAATTATTCGAAGGCCCAAACGAAGGAATTTGTCTAATATCCCATGATCCCGGGTTTTTGCCCGAGTCCAATTTCACGGGCCATTTCCAATCAACCCGCCAATTTTCGGCTCATTCCGACACTGTCGCGAAAACTGACAAAATTGCCCCTGGTGTGGTTTTATTTTGTTAATTTTCTGTCCAACACTTATTCAACCTGACATAGTTAATAAGGAAATTAATTATTCGGAGACCCAAACGAAGGAATTTAGCTAAAATCCCATCAACCCGGGTCTATGCCTCGAGTCCAATTTCGCGGCTGTTTCCAATCAACCTGCCAAATTTTGGCCCATTTCGACGCCGTCGTGACAACTGACAAAACTGCACCTTGTGCGGTTTTGCTTTATTAATTTTTTGTCCTGCACTTCTTCAACCTGACAAAATTAATAAGGAAATTAATTATTCGGAGGCCCAAACGAAGGAATTTGGCTAAAATCCCGTGATCCCGGGTCTGTGCCCTGAGTACAATTTCGTGGGCCGTTTCCAATCACCCTGTCAGATTTCGGCCCATTCCATCACCGTCGCAAAAAATGACAAAATCGCCCCTCGTGCGGTTCTGCTTTGTTAATTTTCTATCCAACACTTCTTCAACCAAACATAATTAATAAGGATATTATGTATTCAGAGGCCCAAACGATGGAATTTGTCTAAAATCCCGTGATCTTGGGTCTGTGCCCCGAGTCCAATTTCGAAGGCCGTTCAAATCAACCTGTCAAATTTCGACCCAATCCGATACCGTCGTGAAAAATGACAAAATTGCCCCTGGTACGGTTTTTCTTTGTTAATTTACTGTCCAACACTTCTTCAACCTGACATAATTACTAAGGAAATTATTGTTCGGAGGCCCAAACGAAGGAATTTAGCTAAAATCCCGTGATCCTTGGTCTGTGCCCCCAGTCCAATTTCGCGGGCCGTTTCCAATCAACATGCCAAATTTTGGCCCATTCCGACACTGTCGCGACAAATGACAAAATTGCCCCTGGTGCGATTTTTCTTCTTTAATTTTCTGTCCAACATTTCTTCAACCTGACATAATTAATAAAGAAATTAATAATTCGGAGGCCCAAACGAAGGAATTTGGCTAAAATCTCGTGACCCCGAGTCTGTGCCCCGAGTCCAATTTCGCAGGCTATTTCTAATCAACCTGCCAAATTTTGGCCCATTTCGACACCGTAGTGAGAAATGTCAAAACTGCGCCTTGTGCGGTTTTGCTTTATTAATTTTTTGTCCTGCACTTCTTCAACCTGACAAAATTAATAAGGAAATTAATTATTCGAAGGCCCAAACGAAGGAATTTGGCTAAAATTCCGTGATCCCGGGTCTGTGCCCCCAGTCCAATTTTGTGGGCCGTTTCCAATCAACCTGTCAAATTTCGGCCCATTCCGACACCGTTGCAAGAAATAACAAAATTGCCGCTGGTGTGGTTTTGCTTTGTTAATTTTCTGTCTAACACTTCTTCAACTTGACATAATTAATAAAGAAATTAATTATTCGAAGGCCCAAACGAAGGAATTTGGTTAAAATCCCGTGATCCTGGGTCTGTGCCCCGAGTCTAATTTTGTGCGCCGTTTCCAGTCACCCTACCAAATTTCGGCCGATTCCGACACCATTGCGACAAATGACAAAATTACTCCTGGAACGGTTTTTCTTTCTTAACTTTTTGTCCGACACTTATTCAACCTGACATAATTTATACGAAAATTAATTATTCGGAGGCCCAAACGAAGTAGTTTGGCTAAAATCCCGTGATCCCGGAACCCTGAGTCCAATTTCGCGGGCCATTTCCAATCAACCTGCCAAATTTCGGCCCATTCCGACACCGTTGCGAAAAATGGCGAAATTGCCCCTGGTGCGATTTTGCTTTGTTAATTTTCTGTCCAGTACTTCTTCAACCTGACATAATTAATAAGGAAATTAAGTAGTCGGAGGTTCAAATGAAGGAATTTGGCTAAAATTTCTTGATCCCGGGTTTTGCCCCGAGTCCAATTTTGCGGGCCGTTTCCAATCAACCTGCCAAATT
>NW_019246333.1:0-1463 GCF_002742605.1 Olea europaea var. sylvestris
AAAAATGTAGTTGCTAAGGATTCATCTAATCAACTCCAAATTGATTAAGATCAATACTTAATTCATTTGAATTCTTGATCTATTAGCAATTTTCATCAAAATCGCATGCAGTTTCAACAAAATTGATATTACTAGAAGGAGAATATTTGCCTAAAAACAATAAAATTATCTAGTAAATGCTTTCATCTTTACAATTTCATTAGGGAAGAATTTCAAACATTTTGTGATCACATTGTGAGATATTATCATTAGTACAATATTGTTGATCTTTTCTTTTGTTCAAACCTGTCATAAGCAGGCCTGGTTCATAAGAATAGCAGTAAACTTGAGGCTAATCCCAGGATAGAAATGCATCCCCACAACACAAAAGTCAAGCCATAGCATTTTCTTCCCATACACACCAATGAATCACCCATTAGGCCTAAACTAAACTCGGCATGGGAATCGTAAACAACAACAGATAGAACACCATAGACAAGTGATCCGATGGGGATATTTGTGATGAGAATGTTGTGGTTGACACCCACACTATTGGGGCCGAAAAGCTCAGATGTTACTGAAACCGCAGCAGCAAATATAAATCCCGAGGTTAGTCCTACTAGGGCGGTGCCAACATGAACTGCAGCCTCCCCACTATTCACGGTAAGCAAGAAATAGGCCATTGGCATTGGCAGAAGGGCTATGGCCAGCCATCCGGTCCGCGCAAAGTATAGCTTCCTTCACATGTACCTCATCAATTTTACAGGTACTTCCGAGAGCAATTCAATTGATCTATTTTCTTAAAGATGGGATTCGGGACTTATAAACAATTTAATTTCCTGGTTAGAGGATATTCTCATATTCTTTTGTATATAATTTGTGACAGGAAGCCACATTTTAGTCAAATGCCTAGCGAAAAACTCTTATGTTCCTTTCATTATAGTATTTTTGAACAAGTTCCTAGATAACAAGCCTAAAGGTTAGGGCAAATACAGCCATAGTAACTAGGATGGATATCTTGTATCCGAAAACTAGCAATTCACCCTGGAAATTTAAGGTCAATATGAAATATAGTTTCAGTCTGTTCACTTACGTTCGAATGAAGTCTGGTGCAGCTGAAAGCAAGCGCCCGAAGAAAGAGAACGAAGAATACGTTGTAATGAGCCTTGAAGTCATTGAATAATATCCAAGTGATTGAGCTATCTGCCCGAGATTATTATTGTACACTAGCCCAATTGTGCCTCCACAGAGATAAGCAAGATAGTATAGCCAAAAATCAACCCTACGAAGGAGGATTGGCGCCTTATGATCTTCCCCGAGCACCGTCAAACAATCCTTCTTCATTACAGTCTCACAGGAACACCCTTCACTAGTTCCCGTGTTTTGTCTAGATACTATACAAACTGTACTATCGTCTACATTATTCTCTTGACTCAGGAGCTCTTTATGAAATTCATGATCATCGGCATCAACAAGGATAAAAC
>NW_019246334.1:0-1463 GCF_002742605.1 Olea europaea var. sylvestris
TTACTTGCAAATCAATTACAAGGTTGAAAAAATCTTTCACTTGCAAAGAGTTACAAATCAATTATCTAATATATTTGTTGACATAAAAAAAGTGACAAAGTCATATGTACCAAAAGAAAATACTTTCATAAAAATTTATGTACAATCTGCTATAGGTAATGAATCTCAAAAACATTATAAGTTTTTGAAATGTCTTATTGAAAAAATGTGGATTCTATGAAAAATATGATTAAAATTTAATATTGACTTTGAACTGAGATTTTAATCCAAAACAAATAGGGGCTAAATATTTTTCATTTGTATCATGCAAAGTAATGCCAACACTTACATACCATGCAATCATCTATTGTTAACAAGCCCTAATTGTGAATTCCATGAATAAGAATCAATCGAGTAAACTGAACTCGTAGTCATTTTATTGATAATGTAAAGTTTGAACATCTCATCATACATGAAGTATTTTCCCAAAAACAGATCATTCTTAGCCCATTTTTGGTTTTGATTAAAATTTGATTTTCTAAGTCAAAGTCAAACAATCAGTACTAATCACATCTTTTATGGGTTCCACGACTTCTCAATTACACATTTTAAAAACTTCTATCGCATTTTCCTAAAAAAATCTAATTTTAATTCCTATCAAAAGACAATACAAGCTTATTGGACTTATGAATAAGTTTAAAGCCAGAATTATTAAGAAGGCTTCAAGATACAAGATTCTTCCTAATTTCTGGGACATGATACACATCTATTGTGTTTACCTCACAAAACCACAAAGATAATCGAAGTTAAACAAAATTGAATGAAATCAACTTCAAGAAATAAAGCAAAAAAGAATAATCAATTGATAAACTCCAATTGAACAGAGTTTGGGAGATGTTTCAAGGGTTCAATTTGACAGTCTTCTTCCACGAAGGCAACTCTCCAAATCAGACTGAAGACCAAGTCCTAATCGACCCACAAAAGGTAATGGACAAGGCACCACAAAGGTAGCAAGCGACCAACAAAGGAGGAGAAAGGTGGCAGCTTTAGGAGCAAAAACAAAGCAGCCACCAACTATAAGAACAGCCAAGAATAACAATAGAAGAGAGGCAGCCATAAAGTACAAGAGTAAGGGTGCATCCATAAATAATAATCTAACTAGGTATTCGTGGTAAGTGGACCGAATGGATTAAATCACAGAAAAATTACCTAGAAACCTCAATTTAAAGACTAATTTTCAAAAATAAGGAGGATTAATCTTCATTTCAGAAATTAGGTTATAATTAGATTTAATAATTACAATTAATAAAAATTTAATTAAACCTAAACTACATACCCATGTCCAGTCCAAACCCTAAATATTTTGGGAAAACAAATCCATAGCTCAATGTTTCGTACAGATTTTCTCCACCTTATGTAATAGAGTCAATCCACTAAAGTCTTAAGCAGTGGTGTAGGATCATATCCCAAAGATAGTAAGTCTT
>NW_019246335.1:0-1463 GCF_002742605.1 Olea europaea var. sylvestris
AAAACGGTCGCTACATTTCCAAAAAGTACTTATGGGCCCGAAACGGACGTCGTGTGCAAAAGTTACGCTCAATTCTTCGTACGTCGACTATCCAAGCGTTCCAAGTATAGAAGTGTTCATTCTTTTGAAAAATGGTTGAAATCCCTCGAACTTCACGAAGAAGTTATGAGTTCAATCCAGAACGGTCGCTAAATTTCCTAAAAGTGCTTATCAGCCTAAAAGGGACATCGTGTGCAAAAGTTACGCTCCATTCTTCGTACGCCGACTATCCAAGCGTTCTAAATATAAAAGTGCTCATTCTTTCGAAAAATGGCCGAAATCCCTCGAACGTCACGACGACGTTGTGAGTTCAATCCACAACGGTAGCTACATTTCCAAAAAGCACTTATGGGCCCAAAACGGACACCGTGTGCAAAAGGTACGCTCAATTCTTCGTACGCCGACTATCCAAGCGTTCTAAATATAAAAGTGCTCATTCTTTCGAAAAATGGCCGAAATCCCTCGAACGTCACGACGACGTTGTGAGTTCAATCCACAACGGTAGCTACATTTCCAAAAAGCACTTATGGGCCCAAAACGGACGCCGTGTGCAAAATTTATGCTCAATTCCTCGCACGCTGACTATCCTAGCGTTCCAAATATAAAAGTGCTCATTCTTTCGAAAAATGGTCGAAATCCCTCGAACGTCAAGAAGAAGCTATGAGTTCAATCCAGAACGGTCGATACATTTCCTAAAAGTGCTTATGGGCCTAAAACGGAAATCGTGTGCAAAAGTTATGCTCAATTCTTCGTACGCCGACTATCCAAGCGTTCCAAATATAAAAGTGCTCATTCTTTCGAAAAATGGTCGAAATCCCTCGAACGTCAAGAAGAAGCTATGAGTTCAATCCAGAACGGTCGATACATTTCCTAAAAGTGCTTATGGGCCTAAAACGGACATCGTGTGCAAAAGTTATGCTCAATTCTTCGTACGCCGACTATCCAAGCGTTCCAAATATAAAAGTGCTCATTCTTTCGAAAAATGGTCGAAATCCCTCGAACGTCAAGAAGAAGCTATGAGTTCAATCCAGAACGGTCGATACATTTCCTAAAAGTGCTTATGGGCCTAAAACGGACATCGTGTGCAAAAGTTATGCTCAATTCTTCGTACGCCGACTATCCAAGCGTTCCAAATATAAAAGTGCTCATTCTTTCGAAAAATGGGGAAAATCCCTCGAACGTCACGACGAAGTTGTGAGTTCAATCCAAAAAGGTTGCTACATTTCCAAAAAGTACTTATGGGCCCGAAATTTCTCGAACGTCTTGACGAAGTTGTGAGTTCAATCCAAAACGGTCGCTACATTTCCAAAAAGTACTTATGGGCCCAAATCGGACATCGTATGCAAAAGTTACGCTCAATTCTTCGTACGCCGACTATCCTAGCGTTCCAAATATAAAAGTGCTCATTCTTTCGAAAAATGGCC
>NW_019246336.1:0-1463 GCF_002742605.1 Olea europaea var. sylvestris
TACATCTTGTAGGGGAACCAGTTAAAGGATATCTGGATAAATTCAATACCGTGGTGGATATTCAGTTTGGTACAGTATATCTTGTAAAGGGATCTGGATCGATTCAGAGCATTGCTCAGGGAAGCATTGGTGATTTCGCTTTGCCACCAATTCAGTGGATACAATTTGTTGAATTGCCAGGGTTGGAATCGTGAAGCATAGTGACAGTGGTGTCAATGATATTTGTGATACTTTCAAGATTGTTGAAGGTAATAGTCCTAGTAAGGGGCTTTCTGATTAGACATTTGGTGTGATTTCTACTAGAAGGTGTGTTGGTCAACAGTAATTCCTTGGTGAAATTTTGGGAACTTGGGAGCAAGGTTCGAGTGTCTCTTGTAGATGCCGGGCAGAGCAAGAAATTTGTGATGGAGAGTTTTAGTTACTATTTTGAATAGTTCGTTTATTTCGATGCAGTTTGATATATTTTTCTAAGTGGAGAAATTTTGAAGTTTTGTTCATTACACCGGAATTTAGGTTAAGGTGAGATTGTTGGGTTTATGACTCAAATTAGGGAAAAAAAATTATTTCCTTATTTTCACAGAGAAAAAATTGTTTCCTTATTTTCACGTGATTTTATTGAAAATATATTATTTCCTTATTTTACATTATTTCCATCTTTATGGTATGGTGTGTACTTATAAATAGTGACTTTTTCTTTCAATTTAGTTTAAGCCAAAATTGTCATGTTGTAATTTTTTCTTCATATTGATATAATAAAATATCATTTCCTCTGTTTAACCCTCTTTGATTTCTTTATTTTAAATTTTGTTTCATCTTTGTGATCTTATTACATATTTCATACAACGTCATTAATCTCAATCCTTACGTCGCCTTTGGGATCAACATTTATACAATCGAGTTCATTAACACACAATGAAAAACATTGTAAATTTTATTGAATTCAAAAGTTCAAATTGCAAGGGATGGTAACCATTGATTTCGCACAATTTAGTTTTCAACCTTATTCAATAAGAGCAGTAGCCATTTTGTGGTCATTTTGAACCTGAGATATTTTCTCTCTACAAGAATTTATTGGAACTTTAAAGCTACTAAAACAAGATGAGATTGGTAGCCAGTTTTTTGGGGTCTTAATCCTTTACACTATTTGGATGTTGAAAATAAGTTGCAAGATCACTCACTAACAACTATTTCTATTCGCAATTACAACTACGTTTATACAGTATTAGATAGATTTGAATATCACAAAAAACAAAACACTCGTGCGCGAACTATAGTGACAGATATACATAAGAAAATGAAGAAAATATAGTTCACTACCTAATTCTGCATTAGGTGACTAGGTATTGAAACTTGGCCTGACAAAGAGTGATTAATGGCAAAACATATGATGATTCTAATGGAGGAATTTGAGTCTTGGAAGAAAGTCATTTTTTATTTTTATTTTTATTTTTTTTGTGGGGCAC
>NW_019246337.1:0-1463 GCF_002742605.1 Olea europaea var. sylvestris
GGGCTGAAATATGTCAAGTTGATTGGAAACGGCCTGAGAAAAATATGCCTTATATAGGAAAGCTAGCTTTGGAGTTCGAAGAATTGTTGGACAGAAAATTAACCCGCACCAAGGGCAATTTCGTTATTTGTGGTGACGTTGTCGGAATGGGCCGAAATTTGGCAGGTTGATTGGAAACGGCCCGAGAAATTTGACTGATATAGGACAGCTAGCTTTGGAGTTCGATGAAGTGTTGGACAGAAAATTAACCCGCACCTGGGGCAATTTCGTCATTTGTCGCGACGGTGTCGGAATGGGCTAAAATTTGGCAAGTTGATTGGAAACGGCCGGAGAAATTAGAATTATATAGGTCAGCTAGCTTTGGAGTTCGAAGAAGTGTTGGATAGAAAATTAACCCGCAACAAGGGCAATTTTCCATTCGTCGCGACGGTGTCAGAATTGGCAAAAATTTGGCAGGTTAATTGGAAACGGCCCGAGAAATTAGACAGATATAGGACAACTAGCTTTGGAGTTCGAAGAAGTGTTGGATAGAAAATTAACCCGCACCAAGGGCAATTTTCCATTCGTCGCGACGGTGTCAGAATTGGCAAAAATTTGGCAGGTTAATTGGAAATGGCCCGAGAAATTAGACAGATATAGGACAACTAGCTTTGGAGTTCGATGAAGTGTCGGACAGAAAATAACACGCACCAGGGGCAATTTCGTCATTTGTCGCGACGGTGTCGGAATTGGCTAAAATTTGGGAAGGTGATTGGAAACGGCCTTAGAAATCGGATTGATACAGGACAGCTAGCTTTGGAGTTCGAAGAACTGTTGGACGAAAAATTAAGCTGCACCAGGGGCAATTTCGTCACTTGTCGCGACGGTGACGGAATGGGCTGAAATTTGAGAGGTTGATTGGAAACGTCTCGAGAAATTGGACTGACATAGGATTGCTAGCTTTGGAGTTCGAAGAAGTGTTGGACATAAAATAACCCGTACCAGGGGCAATTTGGTCATTTGTCGCGACAGTGTCGGATTGGACTGAAATTTGGCTAGTTTAGTGGAAACGGCTCGAGAAAGTGTACTTTTATAGGACAGCTGGCTTTGGATTTCGAAGAAGTGTTGGACAGAAAATTAACCCATACCAGGGGTAATTTCGTCATTTGTTGCGAAGGTATCATAATTGGTTGAAATTTGGCAGGTTCCTTTGAAATGACCCTAGAAATTGGACGAAAATAGGACAGCTATCTTTGGACATCGATAAAGTGTTGGACAGAAAATTAACCCGCACCAGGGGCAATCTCGTCATTTGTCACGACGGTGTCGAAATGGGCTGAAATTTGGCAGGTTGATTGGAAACGGCCCGAGAAATTGGACTGATATAGGAGAGCTAGCTTGGGAGTTCGAAGAAGTGTTGGAAAAAAATTAACCCGCACCAGGGGCAATTTCATCATTTGTTGCGACGGTGCCGAAATGGGCTA
>NW_019246338.1:0-1463 GCF_002742605.1 Olea europaea var. sylvestris
CGGTCGCTACATTTCCGAAAAGTACTTATGGTCCCAAAAAGAGACACTGTGTTCAAAAGCTATGCTCAATTCTTCGAACGCCGGCAGTCCAAATATGCAGGTGCACGTTCCTCAAAAAATGGTGAAAATCCCGCATACGTCACGACGATGTTGTGAGTTCAATCCAAAAGGGTCGCTACATTTTCGAACAGTACTTATGGGCCCAAAACGGACACCGTCTGCAAAAGTTACGATCATTTCTTCGATGGTCGAAAATCCAAGAGTTCCAAATATGCGAGTTGTCGTTCTTTAAAAAATGGTCGAAAACCTTAATACGTCATTACGAAATCGTGAGGTATACCCGAAACGGTCGCTACATTTCCGAAAAGTACTTATGGTCCCAAAAAGAGACACTGTGTTCAAAAGCTCTGCTCAATTCTTCGAACGCCGTCAGTCTAAATATGCAGGTGCACGTTCCTCAAAAAATGGTCAAAATCCCTCATACGTCACGACGAAGTTGTGAGTTCAATCCAGAAGGGTCGCTACATTTTCGAACAGCACTTATGGGCCCAAAACGGACACCGTCTACAAAAGTTACGATCATTTCTTCGAAGGTCGACAATCCAAGAGTTCCAAATATGCGAGTTGTCGTTCTTTAAAAAATGGTCGAAAATCTTAATACGTCATTACGAAATCGTGAGCTAAACCCGAAACGGTCGCTACATTTTCGAAAAGTACTTATGGTCCCAAAAATGGGCACTGTGTTCAAAAGCTATGCTCAATTCTTCGAACGCCGTCAGTCCAAATTTGCAGGTGCTCGTTCCTCAAAAAATGGTCAAAATCCCTCATACGTCATGACGAAGTGGTGAGTTCAATCCAAAAGGGTCGCTAGATTTCTAAAAAGTACTTATGGTCCCAAAACGGACACCGTCTGCAAAAGTTACGATCATTTCTTCGAAGGTCGACAATCCAGGAGTTCCAAATATGCGAGTTGTCGTTCTTTAAAAAATGGTCCAAAACCTTAATACGTCAGTACGAAATCGTGAGCTAAACCCGAAACGGTCGCTACATTTCCGAAAAGTACTTATGGTCCCAAAAACGGACACTGTCTACAAAAGCTATGCTCAATTCTTCGAACGCCGTCAGTCCAAATATGCAGGTGCACGTTCCTCAAAAAATGGTTAAAATCCCTCATACGTCACGACGACGTTGTGGGTTCAATCCAAAAGGGTCGCTACATTTCTGAAAAGTACTTATGGTCCCAAAACGGACACCGTCTGCAAAAGTTACGATCATTTCTTCGAAGGTCGACAATCCAAGAGTTCCAAATTTGTGAGTTGTCGTTCTTTAAAAAATGGTCGAAAACCTTAATACGTCATTACGAAATCGTGAGCTAAACCAAAAACGGTCGCAACATTTTCGAAAAGTACTTATGGTCCCAAAAACGGACACTGTCTGCAAAAGCTATGCTCAATTCTTCGAAC
>NW_019246339.1:0-1463 GCF_002742605.1 Olea europaea var. sylvestris
AATGCAGCGACCGTTTTGGATTGAACTCACTACTTCGTCGTGACGCATGAGGGATTTCGGCCATTTTTTAAAAGAATGAGCACCTTTATATTTGGAAGGCATCGATTGTCGGCGTTCGAGGAATTGAGCGTAACTTTTCCACACGATGTCCGTTTTGGGGCCATAAGTACTTTTTGGAAATGTAGCGACCGTTTTGGATTAAACTCACAACTTCGTCGTGACGTATGAGGGATTTAGCCCATTTTTCGAAACAATGAGCACTTTTATATTTGGAAGGCATGGACTGTCGGCGTACATAGAATTGAGCGTAACTTTTGCACACGGTGTCCGTTTTGGGCCCACAAGTACTTTTTGGAAATGTTGCTACCGTTTTGGATTGAACTCACTACTTCGTCGTGACGTATGAGGGATTTCGGCAATTTTTCGAAAGAATGGGCACTTTTATATTTGGAAGGCATCGATTGTCGGCGTTCGAGGAATTGAGCGTAAATTTTGCACACGATGTCCGTTTTGGGGCCATAAATACTTTTTGGAAATGTAGCGACCGTTTTGGATTAAACTCACGACTTCGTCGTGACGTATGAGGGATTTCGCCCATTTTTCAAAAGAATGAGCACTTTTATATTTGGAAGGCATCGATTGTCGGCGTTCGAGGAATTGAGCGTAAATTTTGCACACGATGTCCGTTTTGGGGCCATAAATACTTTTTGGAAATGTAGCGACCGTTTTGGATTAAACTCACGACTTCGTCGTGACGTATGAGGGATTTCGCCCATTCTTTGAAAGTATGAGCACTTTTATATTTGGAAGGCATGGATTGTCGGGGTACATAGAATTGAGCGTAACTTTTGCACACGGTGTCCGTTTTGGGCCCACAAGTACTTTTCGGAAATATTGCTACCGTTTTGGATTGAACTCACTACTTCGTCGTGACGTAAGAGGGATTTCGCCCATTTTTCGAAAGAACGAACACTTTTATATTTGGAAGGCATCGATTGTCGGCGTTCGAAGAATTGAGCGTAACTTTCGCACACGGTGTCCATTTTCGGCCCATAAGTACTTTCCGGAAATGTAGCAACCGTTTTGGATTGGACTCACTACTTCGTCGTGACGCATGAGGGATTTTGGCCATTTTTCGAAAGAATGAGCACTTTTATATTTGGAAGGCATCGATTGTCGACGTTCGAGGAATTGAGCGTAACTTTTGCACACGATGTCCGTTTTGGGGCCATAAGTACTTTTTGTTAATGTAGCGACCATTTTGGATTAAACTCACAACTTCGTCGTGACGTATGAGGGATTTCGACCATTTTTCAAAAGAATGAGCACTTTTATATTTCGAAGGCATGGATTGTCGGCGTACATAGAATTGAGCGTAACTTTGCACACGGTGTCCGTTCTGGGCCCACAAGTACTTTTTGGAAATGTTGCTACCGTTTTGGATTGAACTCACTACTTCGTCG
>NW_019246340.1:0-1463 GCF_002742605.1 Olea europaea var. sylvestris
TGTTTTGATTTCGGCACAAAAAGCACTAAAATCAGAAAAAAATTTCAAAGCGATTCTTCATCATATAAATCTAAGTCACACAAGAAAAATCATCAACAAAGGTAACAAAATACTGAAATCCAATTTTGAACACAATAGGACAAGGACTCCAAACATGTGAATGAACTAACTCAAAAGGAAAACTAGCTCTTTTATTGACTCGAATAACTAGGGACAAACGATAATGTTTCGCAAACTAACATGACTCACAATCTAAAGACGATACATTTGAAACTAAGAACATAATTTCATCAACAAAGATAAAGATGGATGTTGCAACTGACAATGTGCTTCAAAAAGAGTTAAGACACCTGAACACACAATGGACTTGGGCACCTTGGTATCTAGAACATAGAGACCGCTTGATTCCTACTCTTTATTAATAATCTTCTTCGTCATAAGATCCTGAAAAAAGATAGTAATTAGGAAATAATGGGACACAACAGTTTAAGGTCCGAGTAAGTTTGCTCACAGACATTAAATTAAAAGAAAATTGTTGTAGACTTAAGGTATAGGATAAAAAAATTAATGGAATTGGATTAATAGCGCCAGAACCGAAAACAAAAGATGTAGAACCATTAGCTAAAGTAACATTGGAAAGAGATGTATGCGTCTAAAAAGTCGAGAAGAGACTAGGATTACCTGTCATATGATCTGTGGCACCAGAATCAATGATCCATTTTGAAGAAGAAGAGAAGAGACGTGTATTAGGTTTACTTGTCTTAACAATGGCATAGGTAGGGTAAGACGAGTTCTTCAGTACTTCTTGGTATTGAGTGAATTTGGCAAATTCATCTGTAGAAACTATATTGGTCTACTTAGAGGATGAGATGGGTGTAGCAGTAGTAGCTGTAACATGAGATGAGTAAGCCTTTTGAGATTTATTGTGCAATTTTTAGCACGAGTATTTAGTATGACTTGACTCATGACATTAGTAGCAGACAACTCTACCTTCTTCTCACTTCGATTGACCTAACTACCTGTACCCCTGCCTCTTGTATTATCTCTACTACATAAGAGCACTAGAAGACTGAACAGATGAAGCAACAGAAGTATTGGAATATGTGCGAAGTACTCTGTTAAAGATTTCTTGCAGAGATAGAATCTTAATACTGGAGAGAATCTGGGATTTAGAAGTCTCAAACTAAGAATTAATGCTAGTTAGAAAACTTATCATAGTCATTTTCTCTCACTGGTCTTGCTGAACTTTCACATCTGGACTAAAAGGTAACAAGACATTCAATTCTTTGTAAGTCTTTTTGAAATTCATAAAATAAGCTTGAAGAGACTGATCTTGTTGTTCAATAGGGTAAAAACACTTATAGACTTCATAAATATGTGTCACGTTACCTTTCCTATAGTACATAAATTCTAAATATTCCATTAATTCCTTAACATACCCACAGTAATTAATCAAGCTGACT
>NW_019246341.1:0-1463 GCF_002742605.1 Olea europaea var. sylvestris
TCACCTAAACTTTTAACTTTAAAACACAACCCCGGGATAGTTGAGTGAAAAGAATAAGTTTGGGGGGTTGTGTATCTCTCAAGCGAAGTAAGGATACATTTAACTATCTTGGGGTCAGGATTGAACCTATCATGAGCTGGTTATGTTGGTCTGAGTTCACACACACACAATGAGTCCTACACTCGAGAAGTAAAGGTAAATTCTATTCTTGCACTATTGAAACTGCTTCCTGTGTTAATTACTGAATTTCAATCCTAAGATAAGGCAGGTTATTAAGTCATGTTTGTTGAGATTTCAATCACTATCTTGTTTGAGGACAAACAACAGTTCAAGTTTGGGGGATTTAATAAGTGCATTTTTCTGCACTTATTTAATGCACAAACATGACTAAATTACGAGTAAAATATTTAAATTGTGACTTAAATTCGTTCAATTGTTGGATTATAGGGTATAGTGATGGAAATGATGAAATTCACAAGAAAAAGAAGCAAAAATGAACAAAAAAAATCAAAGTAATAGTTCAGGGACCAAAGTGCAAATATCCAAAAGATGAACCAAAGTAGCAATCGAAAAATTTATATTGACAAGTACCAATTGGAGGTCAATGCGAAGTGATGGAACAAAAGAATCGAAGAAAAGAGATCAAGAAACAAAAAGATTGAGTTTGGGGACTAAAACGACACAAAATAAAGGTTCCAACCGAGCGGCCGCATTGAATAAAACCATGCGGCGCACAACCTCCACCCGAGATTCAAAACCAGGAAAAAGATTAAACCATGCGATCGCATGGTATAAATTTCTATCACGATTCTGCAGTTTCCTTTTTGCTTTATAATTCTTTTGAAACTCGATTGGGACGTGGTATAAAAACCTAGAATCGTCATATTTCGAAGAAGAACGTATTGGGATGTAAGAAAGCACATCTTGAAGAGAATCTTGAGCCGAAGGAATGAAGAAATTTACGAAAATCATCGAGATTTCACGCAAATTCATAACTCAGTGATGTTTTTTCTTCAATATATGATGTATTTTGATTCTTTCTCCATGTTAGGCTAGATTTTTATGTACTAGGAGATCGATGAACCATATTATGTAATCTTTAATTTTCTAGTTTTGCAATTTGACATTAAAATGTGTATTTGGATATATGAATGAATTATATGCATTGATTTTCTTCCATAATTAAGTGCACGTAATTATGTGATGTGTGGTGGTTTATTTCAACTGTTCGAGAGAAGAGAAATAAATTCGACAAGGTATAATTCATCGTAGGGTCCGATAGGGGATAGAGATATACCTCTATGCTTTATGTGAATCTTTAAGTGTTCATAAAATCAAATGCATTTCTATATATAAACTTGTCATAGAGATATAGGCCCGTGGTATGTAAAAATAAGTTTAATACATCTCGAGAGAGAGTATTGGATAAAATTAGGAACATCGATTTGTCAATAATTCAATCG
>NW_019246342.1:0-1463 GCF_002742605.1 Olea europaea var. sylvestris
AAAGTGGAAGGGAAATTGGAGGATGCAACTGCAAGTGGAAGATGATGACAAAGAATGAGAAACTAATAATAATATGGACAGAGGTTGCTATGGGAATCAAATACATTGATGATTCTCTTAAAGATCCTATTAGTAGCGAAGATAACTTTGTTACTTAACTAATTTGAGAACTTACTATTTGTTATTTTATTGATCTGCTTTATGTTTTTTGCAAGTTAGACTTTTAACTTTGTCAATTTGTTATATTATAGACTTTTTAAGATGATTTACGGTTTATTATCAGCACTTTCGTTTTTTAATTTTTATATTCATTTAGAGGCTTGCGTCTTGATACCCAACTAAACATTTTTAAACATTGGGAACATATTTTGCATCCCAAAATAACATTCCTTCTTGTTAATTCTTATAGTGAAAACCAAAGTTCTTCACAAATCATTCTCTTTATAAATTAAGCAGCATAATAAAGTTCTATAGCGGGTTGGACATTCATATTTTTGCTTTTATGTGGATATATGATCATTTGATAAGCACTCAAGAACAAAGGCTAACATATTCAGAGAAATCATTCTAACCAGTATTTATAAAATAACAACACTAAAGATAAAAAGATAGGTAACAATAATAGACTAAATGATTATTGAATCACCAGAAGGTGAAACAAAATTTCCAAGGGTTTAGAACATAAAAGTAAATCCATCTTGAGCTGAATTTGTTAATTGATAAAGCATGCAGTTTCTGAAATTGCAACGCAATCATTTAGCAACCGAGAAGAAATGGAATAGTCATTCAGAGTTCAAGATACTCGAGAACGATACAGACGAACACAAGGTAAATAATAGCCAAATAGCATTCACCAAAGAAACTGAAATGTACAAAGAATCTAGTCCAAGACTCCAGGTTTCTGTCAGCTATTGTCTGATATTTCATACCTTGATTTGTTCATAATCTCTGATTGCACGGCTTTTAGCATCCTCTGTGACCCTAATGGATTCTTTTAGCTCTTCTAATTTGTGAGTCCTAGAGTTGTCACCGGCAAAAGTTTTGGATGATGCAGTTTCGTGTTTTGCAGCTCTTGAATGCAAGGAAGACAGTTCTGATGTAAGAGTTTGTATTGTCAACAAAGCACTTGAACGATCAGAAAATGCACTATGTACAGCTAAAATCTGCCCCATGTAATCATGCAATGTATCCTGAAATACACAAAGCGATCTGTTAGCATGTTAGTGATAGGAGTATCTTCTTCCTTAAATATAAAAGCCAAAGTTTTAGAGACCAGAATCTAGAAATAAGTTTTAACCCTGTATACAATAAACATTTCATTGAAAGTAAAGATTAACTGCGATCCCTTGTCTTTATTTCTTCCTGAGCAAAACAACATGCTAGAATATAGAAACGAATTATAACTTTTGTACTAATGGCATACATTAAACACCCACCCACCCCCCCCCCCCCCCCCCCCCCCC
>NW_019246343.1:0-2727 GCF_002742605.1 Olea europaea var. sylvestris
AGAAACGGGACAGTTTTTGGGTCAATTTCAAAACATTATTTCTGACACCATAAACGTCTATTTGAGACTCTAAAAACATTTCTACGTTCCTCTTTGAGTTTTCTTAACATGGGATGAAGAATCACTCAATTTGGCTAGCCATGGCCTGAGATATGAATTTTTAAGCGTTGAAGTGTCAATCTGAACTTTCTGTGCAACACCTCACTGTTTTCAGTAAAACATCCATATCATATGATCTTGTAAATTTTTCATATTTTAACCTCGAAAACTACTTGAAAATATCTTTCTAATGCCACAAATTTCATAGAAAACAGAGTTGGGATGAATGTTATAAAATTAGTTGAACTTGCTACCCCAACTAACCATGGCAGTGCCGAGTCCGTAAATGTGAAGTATAATTTCATGTCGACATGCACTTCTGCTGGCCATTAAATTTTATGAGAGATATTTTACCAAATTGAAAATAAGTTTCTATCATGTAATACTTTTATTTAAGAGTATTTACATGTAGCGAAGGCAGCAGTTTTTATGTTTAGTACGTGACACTCGAAGCTTAAGTTCGGGGTGTCACAGCGTGGTATCAGAGCAGTTATGCTTTTCTGTAGACTTTTTTTCTGAAAAAGAAAAGTTACTGTCCTTCATCATCGAGCAAGCTAGCAACTGACTTTCAACCAACAACCAAGGTAAAAACTTCTTTTTAAAGTTTATGAGTTTTCTTATGCAATGAACTGCTATATCTATGGCTGGATATATGAATATTTTGAATCAAGTCATGGTTGAGATTATAAAGTCATTAACACTTATATCTAATTATTTATTAGAGCCTTGTAGAGTAACATAATCAATTTTTGTCCTAGTTATGGCACGAATGGTAAGAACCCCCACAAGGACAGAAGCTTGTGGTTTTGCGAAGAAGCAGGACATATTATTGGCATTTTACTATAATTATTGTATGCATCCGCTCCATAGCCTCGAACAACATCTTGATCTACTAGATTGCATTGTTGAGATGTTATGGGAGATACACCATAGCATAAGGGATAAGGTGAAGATACAGAGGTTATATAAAACTGTTCCAGAACCTCAGGCTTCAGTCATAAATGAGATCATACTATGGTCTGATGATGACCTTTCATATGAGGACCTTACATACTTACTTCGAGAAAGTTATGAAACTAGCCGCGATTTACGGCGAAACTTTAAAAAGACTATAACCTTATCCATGAATACTAGTTTAGCAATTCTAGGCTAGATAATGGACCGTTGGCTAAGTGCTTTTCGAGAGTTCTAGATGAAAGTTTTCTCGTACCATTACCAGATAGTTTGGAACAAAGCACATTAGAGGAAGAACCAGAGGAAGGCCCAGATGAAGACCCCGAGGGGATCCAGAAGAAATAGAAGATTAGACACCATCTTATCTAGTTATCTTTGTTTTTGGAATAGAATAGGATGTAATACGTACATCTACTTTTGAATGTATGTACCGTACCTTAACATGACTTTTGTTTGTGAAAAATAATAATGTATATATATGAAGGAAAGTTGTCTTGACCTTTAGATGTTTTTAAATTTAGTATTACATCCTAAAGAAATTCTAACTGGATGAATATTTTTCATTCAAAGGAAATGCCTCCAAAGCGCAACCATGGCAGAGCACTGAATTCCAATATGAACTTAGGCAGCGGCAATGCTAATACTAGTTCTAGTGGTGGGGAAGTTAATGTAGCAAATTTTGCACGAGAACTGCTTGCCGTAATGCGGGAATTGGGATAGCAACAACAGGCACCACCTTTGACCGGACAACGAACACTAAATCAACAAGTACCAACTGATCATCAGGAGCCCAACCAACCAGCTATTCAACCTCAAATAGTACCTAACCCGAGGGATCGAACTGCAATGATAGAACAATTTTGTAAAATGAACCCTCCATCATTCGAGGGGAGGATGGATCCCTTGGCAGTTGAAGACTGGTTACGAGAACTAGAATGTATCTTTAAATTTATAAGATGTGAAGATGCTGAAAAGGTAACATTTTCAGTGTTTATGTTAAAGAAGGGGGCTAGCCATTGGTGGGACATGACTACCAGGTCATTAACACCTGCTAAAGAACAGACTATAACTTGGGTGAGATTTAAGGAACTCGTAGAAGAAAAATTCTTCCTAGCAGCTGTGAAAGATCAGAAAGAGATGGAGTTCCTCAAACTCCAGTAGGGAACCATGACCCTCATGGAATATGAACGTAAATTTGAGGAATTATCAAGGTTTGCTCTACATCTAGTGGATACGGAGGAAAAGCGGGCTAGAAGGGTCGAACGCGGGCTTCAACCTTATATTCGTGATATAGTGTCAGTTCTCGAGCTAAACACTTATCGAGAAGTCCTAAAGCAAGCACAGACTATTTCTTATCAAAGAACTCAAAACGTTGGAAATTCTTACCAAGTTCAAAATTTCTCCGGTAAGAGAAAGTGGAACTTTGATAGACAGAATAACGCTAAAGGAAAAGTGAATAATGCACCAAAGAAAGGAAAGACGGAGATAGTAGGAGCTGGTGGTGATAAATGTTGTCCTAAGTGCGATAGACCTCACAAAGGAAAATGCTTATTGGGGAAAAATGTTTGTTTCAAGTGTGGGAAATCAGAACATTTTGCTAAAGAATGCCCCCCAAAATCGGACACAGAAGGCTGGAGATGACAAGAGAGGAAAAGCAAGAGTTTTCTCCTTATC
>NW_019246343.1:3708-19182 GCF_002742605.1 Olea europaea var. sylvestris
TGGGTATTGTGAATTTTTGGTGATGCCTTTTGGATTAACTAATGCCCCGATAGTATTTATGGATCTAATGAACAGAGTATTCCATGAATACTTAGACCAATTTGTCATAGTTTTTATTGATGACATCTTAATCTATTCGAAGAATAATGAGGAACACGAGAAACATCTCACGATTGTCTTGGAAACTCTAATAGAAGAGAAGCTTTATGCCAAATTCAAGAAATGTGAATTCTGGTTGGATAAAATAGGTTTTCTAGGGCATGTAATCACAGCACAAGGAATTGAAGTAGACCCAACTAAAGTAGAAGCAGTAAATAATTGGGTAAGACCAACCAATGTTAAAGAGATAGGTAGCTTCTTGGGATTGGCTGGTTACTATAGAATATTTATCGAGGGATTTTCTAAAATAGCAGGACCATTGAGCCAGTTGACTCGAAAAGGGATAAAATTTCAATGGATAGAGAAATGTGAATAGAGCTTCCAAGAGCTGAAACGAAGATTAGTCACAGTTCCAGTGTTAACAATACCTGACGGACCAGAAGGATTCGTTAGATAGAGCGATGCTTCGAAATAGGGCATAGGGTGTGTTCTGATGCAAAAAGGAAAAGTGATAGCCTACGTTTCCAAACAATTGAAACAATATGAACAAAAGTACCCAACCCACAATCTAGAATTGGCTATGGTAGTTCATGCCCTTAAGATATGGCGTCATTACTTATATTGAAGTAAGTGTGACATTTATACGGATCATAAGAGTTTGAAGTACTTTTTCACCCAAAAGGAATTAAATATGAGCCAGAGGAGATGGCTAGAGCTAGTGAAGGATTACGATTGCACTATCCTTTACCATCCTGGTATGCTCTTAGCAGAAAGGCGGTTCGACAATTGGCAGTATTAATTACTATGGAGGACCACTTGTTAAAGGATTTCAAAAACTTACATCTTGAAGTAATTGTTCCACCAACCCAAACTATCACCAGGATGACGACTCTAATGATTCGACCAACACTTAGAGATCGAGTAAGAGTAGCACAGGATGATGACTCTTTCTTGCAAAAGATTAAATCCGAAGTTGGTACTAGCAAGCGAAAGGATTTTGAATTAGGCAGTGAGAAAGCCTTACTTTTTAAGGAAAGGTTGTGTGCCGAAAGATGAGGGATTGAGGAATGAAATTATTGAAGAAGCACACTTAACTCCATATACTGCTCATCTAGGAGGTACAAAAATGTATCGTGATCTAAGGAGTATGTTTTGGTGGAGAAATATGAAAGGGTGCATAGGTCTTTTTGTCAGGAGGTGCATGACTTGTCAACAGGTAAAAGTTGAACATCAAAGGTCATCTGGATTGTTGGAACCGTTAACAATTCCACAATGTAAATGGGAGCATATAACTATGGATTTTGTTATGGGTTTTCCAAAATCAACTAGGGGAAATGATGCTATGTGCGTTATAGTGGATCAATTAACAAAGTCAGCTCATTTCCTACCGGTAAGAATGAATTTTAGTATGGATCAATACGTGCGATTGTACATCAAAGAGGTCATCCATTTGCATGGTATCCCAACCTCAATTGTATCGGATAGAGATCTAAGATTTACCTCAAAATTTTGGAAAAGTTTGGAAGGAGCTATGGGAACCAAGTTAAACTTCAGTACAACTTTTCATCCTCAAACCGATGGACAATCGAAGAGGACTATACAGACTTTGGAGGATATGCTACATGTCTGCGTCCTTGATTTAGGAGGCAGTTGGGAAAGTTATGTACCATGGGTAGAGTTTGCCTATAATAATAGCTATCAAGCTACAATAAAGATGGCACCTTACGAAGCTCCCTATTGCAGGAGATGTAGAGCACCTCTTTATTGGGATGAAGTAGGTGAACAAAGAGTTTTAGGACCCGAAATAATTGAGGAAACTAGTCGAATAGTTGATAAAATAAGAGCTAGAATCAAGGCAGCCCAGGACTGACAAAAAAAGTTATGCTGATAAAAGGAGAAAAGATTTGGCATTTAATGTGGGTGATAAGGTTTTCTTAAAAGTGGCACCAATGAAGGGAGTTCTTAACTTTGAAAAGAAGGGAAAACTTCGACCAAGATTCGTAGGTCCTTTTGAAATTTTGCAGAAAGTTGGAAATGCAGCCCATCAAATTGCTCTACCACCAAATTTGTCAGCAATTCATGATGTGTTCCACGTGTCAATGCTTCGACAATATGTGCCAGATCAAAGTCATGTAGTTAGTTATCAACCATTGGATATCTAACAAAACATGACTTATGAGGAAAATCAGTAGTAATATTGAATCGCAGAATCCAACAACTGAGGACAAAGAAAATTCCGTTAGTGAGAGTTCAATGGAGAAACCAAAATGTGGAAGAATCAACTTGGGAAAGAGAAGAGGAAATCAAGGTCAAGTATCCAGAACTTTTCAACTAAGTTCAAGGTCATTTCGAGGATGAAATTTTTTTAAGGGAGGAGGGATGTAATACTCCGAAATTTTGTGCTCATTTAATTTTTAGGATAGCAATTTAACTTTTTAAATTTTTGTATGGCCAAAATTATTAATGGTTTCCAAATTCGCATTGGTCGATTTATTAAAAGTTTACCAAAATTAGTTAACTAGGGGTTTGGGATAAATGTCAAATTTTACACCTAATTACTAAAGGTAAGCATTTTTTTTCCACTTGGCCGAGAGTAGAATGTTATCTTTGTAGTGAGGTAACAAGCAAGCATGAGGTGGCTAAGGCAAGCATGAGGTGTTTAGTTAAATTTATGAAGTGCATCCATGCAACCCACGTGGAGACAAATGTTGAAGAGTCACCTTTACTTAATCATTAAGTCCTCTTACCTTTAAATAAGAAATGTTGCTACCATTTATTTCCCTTGCAAAATAAAAATAGAATATCACTTGTAAGAAAGGGCAATGAATACGTGAGGAAAAGGGGAAAAAGCCTAGCACTCGCAATTCATCTTTCAACCGAAATTTCTTCAAGTTTTACAGTAAGATATTTTCTATGCTTAAGTGGTAGGATTTCATGGTAATATTTATGCTTAAGCTATGCATGAAAACCATAATATGAAAGACGTGGACAAGTCCACAAAGTTAGATAGCTATTTATGCCTTAGGACAAGTCCGAAGGACACCGGCAAGCCGGAATGTGCAAGTATGTGTTTGAATGCATTCTTTTGTGTAGTATTAACATGTTAAATCCAAGCATGGTATCTTACTGAGTATTCTTTATACTCATAGTATTCCATACTAAATTTTCAGATCCATAATTGTGGAGTTGGTGGAAGTCAGTCGGCATAATCGATGATGGATTAAGGACAAAGTTATTTTACATCGAAGTTTCTTCTTTGTATGTTTTGTTTGACTGTTTTCCATATGTTTTTCTTATGTTATTATATAAAAACATTATAAGACATGATGTAATATGGTACTGGAAGTAAATTATGTAATTATATCTTCCATGTCATGTTAAGAGACGTTTTTTTTAAGACTTTCCCTTGCAAGTGATAAAAAGGCAGAAACGGGACAGTTTTTGGGTCAACTTCAAAACATTATATGTGACTCCATAAACATCTATTTGAGACATTAAAAATATTTCTCCGTTCCTCTTTGAGTTTTCTTAATATGGGTGCAAGAATCACTCAATTTGGATAGCTGTGGCCTGAGATATGAGTTTTTAAGCGTTGAAGGGTCAATCTGAACTTTCTGTGCATTACCTCACTGTTTTCAGTAAAACGCCCATATCATATGATCTTGTAAATTTTTCATATTTTAACCTCAAACACGACTTGAAAATATCTTTCTAATGCCACAAATTTCATAGAAAACAGAGTTGGGATGAATTTTCTAAAAATAGTTGAACTTACTGCCCCAACTAACCTTGGCAGTGCCGAGTCTGTAAATGTAAAGTATAATTTCTTGTCGACATGCACTTCTGCTGGCCATTAAATTTTATGAGAGATATTTTACCAAATTAAAAATAAGTTCCTAACATGTAATACTTTTATTTAAGAGTATTTACGTGTAGCGAAGGAAGCAGTTTTTATGTTTAGTACGTGACACTCGAATCTTAAGGTCGGGGCGTCACATAAAGTGTTTCTGAAAGTAGCACCGATGAAAGGTGTACTTAGATTTGGAAAGAAAGGCAAGCTACAACCCCGGTATATTGGACCTTTAGAGATACTTGATAGAGTCGGAAATGTGGCTTACCGACTAGCTTTGCCACCTGAATTATCGGCAGTGCATAATGTATTCCATATATCGATGATAAAGAAGTATGTACATGATCTTAATCATGCAGTGAGTTATCAAACCTTGGAGGTACAGAAAGATTTATCATACGAGGAACTACCGATCAAGATATTGGATCGAAAAGTGCATAAACTAAGGAATAAAGAGATCAGCTGGTTAAGATACAGTGGAATCATCACGGCGTAGAAGAAGCCACTTGGGAAAAAGACGAAGAAGCTAAAGACAAGTATCCAACACTATTCGCCCAATCAGAAGGTAAATTTCAAGGACAAAATTTTAATTAAGTTGTGGGGGATATAGAACCCCAAATAATTCTAGACACCTTAGTGGCACTAAGACATGAATATTGGATGACTAAAGTATACTTCAGATTTTTTATCCCATTTGAGACCCATTTTCGACATAGGAAAAATTCGATTTGGGAAATGATATCTAAATAAAAGTTGTAGCTCTTTGAGCTTACTTTCCAATGCACCTTGAATTACCTCAATCGGATATCGGGAGAAGAAGTTATGATAGAAACACTGAAGGCTGTGCAGTGTCAATTGGACTACAACCGATCGACCGAAAATGCCTGAAATGAAAATTCTCGTTTTTCTCTAGAATTTAAATATTTATTTTCATCAATTATTTTTTCAAAGGGCCACCCATGTTTTTGGCAATCAAAATCCCACTAAATTGAAGCATTCAACGTCAAACTTAAATGGCACCCATGTTTTCTCTCTTAAATGAAATTTAACCCTTGATTTGCTTTAAGTTATGGGATATTTACCTATAAATAGAGATCTCATTTCACTCATTTTTTCTTACACCAAAAGCAAGAGCTTTTACATACTAAAGAAAAAGTTTTCAAGAGAGAAAAAGAGAGGGAGGAAAACTATTTTTCCTAAAAGTTTAAGAAGTGTTATCAAGCATCAATTCTCAACGGTTTTCAAACATCCAAGGAGTGCATTTCTTTCAACGTCCAAGTTTCATCGAAGTTTTCAATCCAAGTTTTCAAAAGCATCAATCAAGGTAGGTAGAGGTGCAATGTGTTTAATCGTGTTAAGTAATAAGTTTCGATTCATGTTAATGTTTGTATGTCAAATAGTACTCCAGTATGGCATATCCCTCTATGTTAATGGTTGTATGTCAAATGGTACTCCAGTACGGCATACCCCTTCATGTCAAATGGTGCCTCCGGGTACGACATGTATGAAAAGTTATAAAGTTAATGTTTTGAAATGTATAGCTTGATCACGAATGCACCTATGACACCTATTGAGTTTTTCAACTCACGGGTTTAATCCCATCTCTACAGATTGAAGAAATTCTACCTCGGGCATGGATGGAGGAGAAGATGGAGAGTGATGTAACGAGCCCATGGAAATCCGGTGAAAGTTTTGAATAACGCAGAATGCGAGAACAAGTTATGTTTTCTTCATATAAATTACATTTTGTTGTTATGAAAAATTCAGTGTTTTTCTTTAAAGTATATGAAGTATTGTTATTTAAATTATTATTCGAAGATGTAAGCTTCCGCTAAAGCGTATACACTTGTTACTACACCACCGGTTAAGCTAAGTAAAATAAGTAGCGTTCTGGTCCACTAGGGATCAAGGCGTTACAAAGTGTAAACTAAAGTGTACACCATAGTGCATGTGTCGCATGGTTCTTACCGATTGAACTTTGCTATTTGTACACTGATTTTTGACCCATTGTTTGACACTTGCATTGTTGTCAAGTGTGAATTGGATGGGATAACTGTTTCAAATTTAAACTGTCCAAAAGCGTAATGTCACATGGCAAAGTGTAAACTAAAGTGTACATCATAGTGTACGTGTCGCAATGTTCTTACCGATTAAACTTCGCTATTTGTACACTAATTTTTCACACATTATTTGACACTGCATTGTTGTCAAGTGTCAACTGGATGGAAAAACTGTTTGAAATTTAAACCGTCCAATAGGGTAATGTCACGTGGCAAAGTGTAAACTAAAGTGTACACCATAGTGCTCATTGAGCAAGGTCCTTACCGATTGAATTTTGCTATTTGTACACTGAATTTTGACACGTTGTTTGACAGTTGCATTGTTGTCAAGTGTCAATTAGATGGAAAAGCTTTTTGATATTTAAACTGTCCAACAGGGTAATATCACGTGGAAAAGTGTAAATTAAAGTGTACACCAAGGTTCTTACCGATTGAACTTTGCTACTTGTACACTAATTTTTGACACATTGTTTGACACTTGCATTGTTGTCAAGCGTCAAATGGATGGGAAAACTATCTGAAATTTAAACTGCCCAACATAATAATGTCACGTGGCAAAGTGTAAACTAAAGTGTACACCAAAGTGTACATTGAGCAAGGTCCTTACCGATTGAACTTTGTTATTTGTATACTGATTTTTGACACGTTGTTTACCACTTGCATTGCGGTCAAGTTTAAATTGGATGGAAAAACTATTAGAAATTTAAACTGTCCAACAGGGTGATGTCACGTGGCATAGCGTAAATAAAAGTGTACACCATAGTGTACACATAGCAAGGTTTTTACCGATTAAACTTTGCTATTTGTACACTGATTTTTGATACGTTGGTTGACACTTGCATTGTTGTCAAGGGTCAGTTCGGTGGGAAACTGTTTGAAAATTAAGATGTTTAATAGGGTAATGTAACGTGGCAAAGTGCAAACTAAAGTGTACACCAAAGTGTACATACAGCAAGGTCCTTACCGATTGAGCTTTGCTATTTGTACACTGATTTTTGACAAGTTGTTTGACACTAGTATTGTTGTCAAGTTTCAATTGGATGGAAAATTTATTTGAAATTTAAACTGTCCAACAGGGTAATGTCACGTGGCAAAGTGTAAAATAAAGTGTACACCATAGTGGACATGTAGCAAGGTTCTTACCGATTGAACTTTACTATTTGTATAGTGATTTTGCACGTTGTTTGACACTTGCATTGTTGCCAAGGGTCAGTTCGGTGGGAAAATTGTTTGAAAATTCAACTGTCCAATAGGGTAATGTCACGTGGCAAAATGTAAACTAAAGTGTACACCGTAGTGTACATGTGCTAAGGTCCTTACCGATTGAACTCTGCTATTTGTACACTGATTTTTGACCCGTTGTTTGAAACGTGCGTTGCTGTCAAGTGTTAATTGGATGGAAAAATTGTTTGAAATTTAAATTGTCTAAAAGGGTAATGTCACATGGTAAAGTGTAAACTAAAGTGTACACTATAGTGTACAAGTCGCAAGGTTCTTACCGATTGAGCTTCACTATTTGTACACTGATTTTTCACACGTTGTTTGACGCTTGCATTGTTGTCAAGTGTCAACTGTATGGAAAAACTATTTGAAATCTAAACTATCCAATAAGGTTATTTCACGAGGCAAAGTCTAAATTAAAGTGTACACCATAGCATACATTTAGCAAGGTTTTTACCGATTGAACTTTGCTATTTGTACACTGATTTTTGACACTTGCATTGTTGTCAAGGGTTAGTTGGGTGGGAAATTTTTTTGAAATTTAAACTATCTAATAGGGTAATGTAACGTGGCAAAGAGCAAACTAAAGTGTACACCATAGTGTATATGTGGCAAGGTCCTTAACGATTGAACTTTGATATTTGTACATTGATTTTTGACACGTTGTTTGACACTTTCATTGTTGTCAAGTTTCAATTGGATGAAAAAACAATTTGAAATTTAAACTGTCCAACAAGGTAATTTCACGTGGCAAAGTGTAAAACAAAGTGTACACCATAGTGGACATGTAGCAAGGTTCTTACCGATTGAACTTTACTATTTGCACAGTGATTTTGCACATTGTTTGACACTTGCATTGTTGCCAAGGGTCAGTTCGGTGGGAAAACTATTTGAAAATTCAACTGTCCAATAGGGTAATGTCACGTGGCAAAATGTAAACTAAAGTGTACACCGTAGTGTACATGTGCCAAGGTCCTTATCGATTGAACTTTGCTATTTTTACGCTGATTTTTGACCCGTTGTTTGAAACGTGCGTTGTTGTCAAGTGTTAATTGGATGGAAAAACTATTTGAAATTTAAATTGTCCAAAAGGGTAATGTCACATGGTAAAGTGTAAACTAAAGTGTACACAATAGTGTACAAGTCGCAAGGTTCTTATCGATTGAGCTTCGCTACTTGTACACTGATTTTTCACATGTTGTTTGACGCATGAATTGTTGTCAAGTGTCAATTGCATGGAAAAAATATTTGAAATTTAAACTATCCAACAGGGTTATTTCACGAGGCAAAGTCTAAATTAAAGTGTACACCATAGTGTACATGTAGCAAGGTTCTTACCGATTGAACTTTGCTATTTGTACACTGAATTTTGACACATTGTTTGACACTTGCATTGTTGTCAAGGGTTAGTGGGGTGGGAAAATTTTTTGAAATTTAAACTATCTAATGGGGTAATGTAATGTTGCAAAGAGTAAATTAAAGTGTACACCATAGTGTATATGTGGCAAGGTCCTTAACGATTGAACTTTGCTATTTGTACATTAATTTTTGACACGTTATTTGACACTTTCACTATTGTCAAGTGTCAGTTAGATGGGAAAACTGTTTGAAATTTAAACTGTCCAACAGGGTAATGTCATATGGTAAAGTGTAAACTAAAGTGTACATATAGCAAGCTGCTTACCGATTGAACTTTGCTAGTTGTGCATTGATTTTTGACACGTTGGTTGATACTTGCGTTGTTGTCAAGTGTCAATTAGATGGGAAAATAGTTTGGAATTTATATTTCCAACAAGGCAATGTCAAGAGGCAAAGTGTAAGCTAAAGTATGTACGCCATAGTGTACATGTAGCAAGGTTCTTACCGATTAAACTTTGCTATATGTACACTGATTTTTAACACATTGTTTGAAATTTTCATTGTTGTCAAGTGTTAATTAGATGGGAAAACTATTTGAAATTTAAACTGTCCAACGTGGTATTGTCACGTTACAAAGTGTAAACTAAAGTGTACACCATAGTGTACATTGAGCAAGGTCTTTACCGATTGAACTTTGCTATTTGTACACTGATTTTTGACACGTTGTCTACATGGTCTACTGAACCGCCTAAACCGTGCTTTGATACCACGCTGTAAGGCCCCGACCCCTTGTGGACCAGAACGCTACTTACTTTACTTAACTAACCGATGGTTTAGTCATAGGAGAATATGTTTTAGCGGAAGCTTAACTTTTACAATGATAATTTTAACAACAACCTTTCAAATACTTTAAATAAAACACTGAATAAAATAATAATGGAACGTAATTTTTTTGAAGAAAACACAACTTATTCTCGCGTTCAGCGTTATTCAAATACTTCAAAGAAACTACGTTGAAAACGTTCAAAAAAAAATCTAAATCACTTGTTCACCGGGTTTTCCATGGGCTCGTTGCACCACTCTCCATCTTTTCCATCATCCAGGCCCAAGGTAGAATGATATCAATCTGTAAAGAAGGGGTTAAACTCGTGAGTTAAAAAAACTCAATAGATATCAATGGTGCATTCATGATCAAGCTATACATTTCAAAGCTGTAACTTTAGAAACCTTTTCATAGTAGGATTTTCGGTAGAATCCCAAACACGTAGAGTCATGACTTAACACGATGCCTCGATCGGAAGTACATGCTGTATCCGAAGGTACCATTAGACATGGAGGTGTATGCCATACTGGAGGTACCATTAGATATACAAACATTAACATAAATCTTCATTTGCTAGAAACTTATAACTTAACATTAACACATTGTTTGAAATTTTCATTGTTGTCAAGTGTTAATTAGATGGGAAAACTATTTGAAATTTAAACTGTCCAACGTGGTATTGTCACGTTACAAAGTGTAAACTAAAGTGTACACCATAGTGTACATTGAGCAAGGTCCTTACCGATTGAACTTTGCTATTTGTACACTGATTTTTGACACGTTGTCTACATGGTCTACTGAACCGCCTAAACCGTGCTTTGATACCACGCTGTAAGGCCCCGACCCCTTGTGGACCAGAACGCTACTTACTTTACTTAACTAACCGATGGTTTAGTCATAGGAGAATATGTTTTAGCGGAAGCTTAACTTTTACAATGATAATTTTAACAACAACCTTTCAAATACTTTAAATAAAACACTGAATAAAATAATAATGGAACGTAATTTTTTTGAAGAAAACACAACTTATTCTCGCGTTCAGCGTTATTCAAATACTTCAAAGAAACAACGTTGAAAACGTTCAAAAAAAATCTAAATCACTTGTTCACCGGGTTTTCCATGGGCACGTTGCACCACTCTCCATCTTTTCCATCATCCAGGCCCAAGGTAGAATGATATCAATCTGTAAAGAAGGGGTTAAACTCGTGAGTTAAAAAAACTCAATAGATATCAATGGTGCATTCATGATCAAGCTATACATTTCAAAGCTGTAACTTTAGAAACCTTTTCATAGTAGGATTTTCGGTAGAATCCCAAACACGTAGAGTCATGACTTAACACGATGCCTCGATCGAAAGTACATGCCGTACCCGGAGGTACCATTAGACATGGAGGTGTATGCCATACCGGAGGTACCATTAGACATACAAACATTAACATAAATCTTCATTTGCTAGAAACTTATAATTTAACACGAATTAACACTTTACATATCTACCTACCTTGATTGATGCTTTGAACCTCGTTGAAAAATGCACTCTTTTGATGTTTCAAAAAAAAAACACTCCGTTGAGAATTGATGCTTGGAAAACACTTCTTGATAGCACCAAAACTTCTAGGAAAAACTAATTTTCCTCCCTCTTCTTTCTCTTTTTTCTAGACTTGAAAACTCTCTCTTTTATGCTTAGAAGCTTTTGTCTTGGTGTGAAAAATGTGTATGCATTGAGGCCTATTTATAGGTGAAAATCTCACAACTTAAGGGCAAGTGAAGGGCCTAATACTCATTAATACGGGTACCATTTATGTGGGAGTTATAGGTTTAAAAAGGTCCTAGAAAATCGTGTAGGAATTTGACTTTTCATATTCTGAGTACTTCAGTTAATACTATACAGTTTTTAGTATTTCTATCATAACTTATTCTCTCGATATCTGATTGAGGCAATTCAGACTGCGTTGGAAAGCTAACTCAAAGAGCTATAAGTTTTCTTTAGATATCATTTTCCAAATCGAATGTTTTCTATGTCATAAATGGATCTCAAATGAGACTAAAAATCTGAAATATACTTTGGCCATCCAATATTCATGTCTTAGTGCCACTAAGGTGTTTAAAATTATTTGGGGTTCTATAGTTTGACACTTGCATTATTGTAAAGTGTCAATTGGTTTGGAAAACTATTGGAAATTTAAACTGTCCAACAGAGTAATGTCATGTGGAAAAGTGTAAACTAAAGTGTTCACCATAGTGTACATGTAGCAAGGTTCTTACCGATTGAACTTTGCTATTTGTACACTAATTTTTTACACGTTGTTTGACACTTGCATTGTTGTCAAGTGTCAATTGGATGAAAAAATTGTTTGAAATTTAAACTATCCAAAAGGGTAATGCCATGTAGAAAAGTGTAAACCAAAGTGTATACCATAGTGTACATGTAGCAAGGTCCTCACCGATTGAACTTTGCTATTTGTACAGTGATTTTTGACATGTCTTTTGACACTTAAATTGTTGTCAGGTGTTAATTGGATGTGAAAACTGTTTCAAATTTAAACTGTCCAACATGAAAATGTCACGTGATAAAGCGCAAACTAAAGTGTAAACCATAGTGTACACATAGCAAGGTTCTTACCGACTGAATGTAAACTAAAGTGTACACCATACTGTACATGTAGCAAGGTTCTTTCCGATTGAACTTTACAATTCGTACACTTAATTTTAAGACGTTGTTTAACACCTGCATTATTGTCAAGTGTCAACTGAATGGGAAAACTGTTTTAAATTTAAACTGTCCAACAAGGTAATGTCACGTGGCGAAATCTAAACTAAAGTGTACACTATAGTGTAGACGTAGCAAGGTCCTCACCGATTGAACTTCGCTATTTGTACACTGATTTTCGACACGTTGTTTGACACTTGTATTGTTGTCAAAGTGTCAATTATATGAGAAAACTATTTGAAATTTAAAGTGTCCAACTGGGTAATGTCACGTGACAAAGTGTAAACTAAAGTCTACACCATAGTGTACATGTAGTATGCTTTTTACCGATTGAACTTTGCTATTTGTACACTGATTTTTGACACATTATTTGACACTTGCATTGTTTTCAAGTGTCAATTAGATGGGAAAACTGTTCGAAATTTAAACTTTCCAACAGGGTAATGTCACATGGTAAAGTGTAAACTAAAGTGTACACCATAGTGTACATGTAGCAAGGTCCTCACTGATTGAACTTTGCTATTTGTACACTGATTTTCGACACTTTTTTGGCACTTGCATTGTTGTCAAGTGTCAATTGGATGTGAAAACCATTTCAAATTTAAACTGTCCAACTAGATAATGTCACGTGACAAAGTGTAAACTAATGTGTACACCATAGTTTACACGTAGTAAGGTTCTTGCCGACTGAATGTAAACTAAAATGTACACCTTAGGGTACATGCTGCAAGGTTCTTACCGATTGAACTTTGCTATTTGTACACTTAATTTTGAAACCTTGTTTGACACTTGCATTGTTGTTAAGGGACAATTTGATGGGAAAACTGTTTGAAATTTAAACTGTCCAGCAGGGTAATGTCACGTGGTAAAGTGTAAACAAAAGTGTACATGTAGTAAGGTTCATACCAATTGAATTTGCTATTTGTACACTGATTTTTTACACGTTGTTTGATGCTTACATTGTTTTCAAGTGTCAAATGGATGGAAAAACTGTTTGATATTTATACTGTCCAGCCGGGTATGTCACGTGACAAAGTGTAAACTAAAGTGTGTATAACATAGTGTACAAGTAGCAATGTTCTTACCAATTGAACTTTGCTATTTGTACACTGATTTTTGACACGTTGTTTGATATTTGCATTGTTTTCAAGTGTTAATTTGATGGTTGAATTGTTTGAAATTTAAACTGTCCAACAGGGTAATGACATGTGGCAAAGTGTAAACTAAAGTGTACACCATAGTGTACATGTCGCAATGTTTTTACTGATTGAATTTCGCTATTTGTACATTGATTTTTGACATGTTGTTTGACACTTGCATTGTTGTAAAGTTTCAATTGGTTGGGAAACTGTTTGAAATTTAAACTATCCGACAGGGTAATGTCATGTGGTAAAATGTAACTGAAGTGCACACCATAGTGTACATCTAGCAAGGTTTTTACCGATTGAACTTTAATATTTGTACATTGATTTTTGACACGTTGTTTGACACTTGCATTGTTGTCAAGTGTCAATTGAATGGAAAAATTGTTTAAAATTTAAACTGTCCAACAGGGTAATGTCACGTGGGAAAGTGTAAACTAAAGTGTACACCATAGTGTACACGTAGCAAGGTCCTCACCGATTGAACTTTGCTGATTGTACATTGATTTTTGACACGTTGTTTGACACTTGCATTATTGTCAAGTGCTAATTGGATGTGAAAACTGTTTGAAATTTAAACTGTCCAACAGTGAAATGTCACGTGATAAAGCGTAAACTAAGGTGTAAATCATAGTGTCCACATAGCAAGGTTCTTACCGACTGAATGTAAACTAAAGTGTACACCATAGTGTACATGTAGAAAGGTTCTTACCGATTGAACTTTACAATTTGTACACTTAATTTTAACACGTTGTTTGACACTTGTATTGTTGTGAAATGTCAACTAAATGGGAAAACTGTTTGAAATTTAAACTGTCCAACAAGGTAATGTCACGTGGCGAAATCTAAACTAAAGTGTACACTATAGTGTAGACATAGCAAGGTCCTCACCGATTGAACTTTGCTATTTGTACACTGATTTTCGACACGTTGTTTGACACTTGCTGGAACGCCCCGAATTCTCGAAAACTGAAGCGTTAAAATAATATTCGTTTCTTTCTTTGGTTCAACCCCTTTGACGCTAGTCAAAGTATTTTATAAGTCCAATTTTTTTTTAAATATATAAAAATATAATGGAAGGTAGTTATCTATATAACTTAGGCAAATGTAGCAAAATTTGATTTTTTGTAAAAGATTTGAAGACAAATCGACAGTTACGGATTTAACGACAGCGGAAGAAAAATATTTTTGGCCTAGCAAATGTCTATTAAAATTTATGAAATTTTTACAGGGACTAAATCATTCATATATGTACCACATATAAAAAATTGGGGTTTCGACAATAACGTTTGAAGCACGAAAATATTACTCAAATATGCTGGAGAGGAACCTCGGATTTGACACGATGCAGTTTACTAAAACGGCCATAACTTTATTTTTAGCTAATATTTTTGGGAAATTCCAAAGGCTACTATTAGAAGACTCATAGGCCTTTCAAGCCCCACTGATTTCACTTAAAAACATGCACTGTAGCCTAAGTTATCCTATTTTCAACTAGAAGGACAGAAACTGAAATTTCCACCCAGCATAAAATAAAACCTCATACAAATCAATCCAACACTTTTAAATTCTTGTTAACATGCACCGTCTAAAAATGGAACAAAATAAACATTAAAAGTATTTCTAAACGTTCATCTAAGTTCCATGAAATATTTACATAAATAGAAATATTCACTAGGAATTGAAAGAATTAGAGATTGCCGAACACTTGCTACTATGCCAACCATTGCCATGCCTCGATCTTAACCTGTAAAATTATTTGTAGGGATGAGTACTATAAATAATACTCAGTAGGAAACACTTAAGTAAACGGTAAAAATATATATTTTCCAAAATGCAAACTTTGGTCAATTGTGTCACCGTCAATTTCAAGCGAATTGGTGATTAGTCAGTCCGCTTACTCTTAGGCTTTGATAACCCCATTTCATTTGTCATAATCATCTCTTCATCTCTTGTTTAAACCACCAAACGGTGATTCCATCATGAGCAACACAATAACACATTTAATGCAAACGAAAATATATAAATCCTACATCACTTACTTAAGTGCCGAAACACCCCTACCTTAATGCTTGGAATTTGAAATATCCTTTCGTGTCCAAAGAATAAAATGCAGCGTACATCTCGCCCTTTTCTTTAGAAATTTTCAGATTCAAAGTTCATTTTGTCTATGGAAGAAAGGGCAAAATAATTTGATGCATAAGTATAA
>NW_019246343.1:19306-23643 GCF_002742605.1 Olea europaea var. sylvestris
AATTTTATTTTCAAATGAATGATCGGGGATGGTTTTGGCATTGACAAAAATGGAATTTTATTAGAATGATAAGTTGGAAAATAAATGATGGATGATGAAACATGCAAGTAATTTGTCCAATTAAAAAAAAAATAATTTACATAATGGAAACAAAAATGGTAGTATTAAAATAAAGTGTGTCGTAAGAAAAATAATGTAGCCAAATTAACAAAAAATTTTGTCGGTTAAAAGCGATTTTAACACCTTGTAAAATTTAAGAAAATCAAGTACGTGAAATTTTACTTTCGTGACCAAAATTTAATTTGGACTATTAGGAAGTGTCGTAGCGACAAAATAATATAACCCCAATTATTCGCTACAACTCTCCCCACTTAAAATAATTTCGTCCTCGAAATTTAACTTACTTGTTTTACGGAGATTGGGGTACTTGGCTAAAATGTCCTATTCTCGTTCCCAAGTAGCCTCATTCTCACCATGTTTACTCCACTGGACTTTGACTAGTGGGACTTTTTGATTTCTCAGGATATGGTCCTTTCTCTCCAGAATCACTGTAGGAGCTTCCTCATAAGTCATATCACTCTGGACATCTAGTGATTGAACATTCACCACATGATTAGGATCCGGAATGTACTTTCTCAACATAGAAATGTGAAATACGTTGTGCACTGCTGAAAGCTCGGGTGGCAATGCTAATCGATATACCACATTCCCAATCTTTTCAAGAATCTCAAATGGACCGATAAATTTAGGACTTAGCTTCCCTTTCTTTCCAAATCGTAGTATTCCCTTCATTGGTGCCACTTTGAGAAATACTTTCTCTCCAATCACGAAAGTCAATTCTTTTCTCCTTTTGTCAGCATAACTCTTTTTATGATCTTGGATAGTCTTAATTCTTGATCTAATTTTATTTATAGCCTCCATAGTCTTCTCGACCAATTCTGGGCCTAAAATTCTCCTTTCACCAACTTCATCCCAATATAATGGTGAACGACATCGTCTACCATACAAAGCCTCATACGGGGCCATGCCAATAATGGCTTGAAAGCTATTGTTGTATGTGAATTCAACCAACGGCAAATGATCTTCCCATTTACCACCCAAATCTAGGACACAAGATCTCAACATATCTTCAAGAACTTGTATAGTTCGTTCAGATTGTCCGTCAGTCTGAGGATGATATGCAGTACAAAATATTAACTTGGTACCCAGAGCTTTTTGAAGACCTATCCAAAACTTCGAAGTAAACCTCAGGTCTCTATCTGATACGATAGATGCGGAACACCATAAAGTCGCATAATCTCCCTGACATAAATTTGTGCAAGCTGTTCTAAGCTGTAAGTTGTCTGAATTGGCAAGAAATGAGCAAATTTTGTAAGTCGGTCCACAATTACCCAGATCGCATCATGACCTTTCACTAATTTAGGAAATCCAATGACAAAATCCATTGCAATCTTTTCCTACTTCCATTCTGGTATGTCCATGGGGTTCAACAGTCCGTACGGCCTCTGATGTTCGGCCTTCACTTGTTGGAAAACCATGTATTTGGACACAAACAGAGCTATCTTCCCTTTCATATTTCTCCACCAAAATGTATTACGCAAATCTCGATACATTTTAGTTCCACCTGGGTGGGCAACGTAAGGAGCTGAGTGAGCCTCAGTCATAATTTCATTTCTCAACGCTTCATCCTTTGGCACGCACAATCGACCCTTTAGCATCAACGCTCTATCTTTGGCTATTTCAAATCCCTTCCTCTTCTCAGTTCCTACCTCAACCCTGATCTTTTCCAAAAAAAGGATCATCTTTCTGAGCGGCTACTATTCTATCCCTGAGTGTCGGTTTCATAGTAAGACTTGCTAACTTCACCGATGTCCTTACTAGTGACGTTAATACTTCAATTATCAGGTTTTCAAAATCTCTTATTAAATGATCCTGTCTTGTACACAATGCTGACAACTGTTCCATATTCATTCTACTCAATGCATCAGCATCTACATTAGCCTTACCCTGATGGTACAAGATAGTGCAGTTGTAATCTTTCACTAACTCTAACCACCGTCGCTGTCTCATATTCAACTCCTTTTGGGTGAAGAAGTATTTGAGACTCTTATGATCGGTGTAGATCTCACACTTGCTCCCATATAGGTAGTGGCACCAAATCTTCAAGGCTTACACTATCGCTGCTAGTTCAAGGTCATGCATGGGATAATTCAGTTCGTATTGCTTCAACTTCCACGAAGCGTAAGCTATCTCTTTCCCATGTTGCATCAAAAGACATCCTAAACCAAGCTTGGATGCATCACTGTAAATCACAAAACCTTCTGAACCATTGGGAATAGTCAAAATCGGCGCAGATACAAGCCTGTCTTTTAACTCTTGAAAACTTTTTTCGCATTTCTCTGACCATACAAACTTAGTACCCTTCTGAGTCAACTGTGTCATAGGACCTGCAATCTTGGAGAATCCTTCTATAAATCGCCGATAATAGCCGGCTAACCCTAGAAAGCTCCGCACTTCTCCAACATTTATAGGTTTCAGCCAATTTGTTATGGCCTCAACTTTGGATTGATCCACTTCAACTCCTCGTGCTGAAATAGTATGGCCTAGAAATCCCACTCGATCAAGCCAAAATTCACATTTCTTGAATTTGGCATACAACTTTTCGTGACGCAGGGTTCCTAAAACTATCCTCAAATGTTCTTCGTGTTGTAGGGAATCTCTCGAATATATTAGTATGTCGTCAATAAATACGATGACAAACATGTCCAAATACTGATGAAACACTCTATTCATCAAGTCCATAAACATCACAGGGGCATTCGTCAAGCCAAAGGGCATCACCGTAAACTCATAATGCCCATACCGAGTCCTAAATGCCGTTTTTGGTATATCAACCAACTTAATCTTCAATTGATGGTAGCCCAACCTTAAATCAATTTTTGAGAATATGGATGCACCCTTCAATCCTAAGAAGATGATACTTATTTTTTATTGTCAACTTATTCAATTCACGGTAGTCGATGCACAGCTTCATAGTACCATCTTTCCTCTTTACAAAGAATATTGGAGCTCCCCATGGAGATACACTCAGTCTAATAAACCCTTTGTCTAGAAGTTCTTCTAGCTGCATCTTTAACTCTTGTAATTCCTTTGGTGCTTTTCGATATGGAGCTTTGGACACAGGAGTAGTTTCAGGTACCAAATCTATCGTGAATTCCACTTGTCTATCGGACGAAATACCCGGTAGATCATTGGGAAACACGTCAGCATACTCCCGTATTATTGGCACATCATCCAATATTTTATCTTAAGATGAGGTGCCGATAAGACTGAGAAAATACCCCTGGCAGTCAGGCTTTCTCAACATGCTTTTTGCCTTCAAAGCTGAGATGACGCGAGGAAGTGCCTTAACCGTCGATCCATAAAATCTGAATTTCTTTTCTCCCGGTCTTTGAAAAATTACCTCTTTCTCTAAACATACTATCGTGGCTCGATTTTTACCTAACCAATCCATGCCTAAAATAATATCAAAGTCTTTCATCTCTATAACATACAAGTCAGCCTCTAAAGTCAGTCCATCAAAATTTATCTATACCTCTTTAACTCCCTAATTGTCCTAACTTGCACCATATTCTTATATACCATAATAGTTGCAATCTCATTTAGAGGAGTCAACAATACTGGTGCAACATAGGAGAAAGATTTATAGTTCGACATCTGTTACTTTTATATCAAAAGGAATCCTACTAGACATCAACAATAATTAAACCTAATACAAGCCACTAATTAAACTCCACTCTTCTATTCATCACTACCATCATCGTCACTAATCAAGAATCCATGAATCCTAGATTTCTTAGAAGGCTATGCCTCATCTCTAAAATAGGTGGGTATACATCTTCATGAATTTACATCTCAATAAGTACACTATCATTTGCGGGGATCGCAAGTCGCAGCTCTCACTGCTCAAAAAATCTTTTATTATCATCTAAATAAAATCCTTCAAGAGGAATACAAAGCAATAACAGAGCGTCTGACGCTCATCAGCGGGAAAACAAAGGAAATCCTACTAGACATCAATAACAATTAAATCAAATAAAATCTACTAAGATTTTGATTCTTTAATCATCATCATCACTAATCCAGCGTCCATGAACCCTAGGTTTTTTTAGAAGGTTGTGCCTCGTCGTCTGAAATAGGTGGAGGTGCATCATCATGAATGTAAATCTCAGTAGGTACACTATCATCCTCAGGGTTCGCGAGTCGGGCCAACTCCCACTGATCAATCAACTCCATGCAAAAGGCCTCATAGTTAATCTCTCGAGGCAAAGTAGGCA